>NW_017257512.1:356377-366196 GCF_001594055.1 Mycetomoellerius zeteki
AAATTAATATCAGATGTACCTGATTTTTTAAAACGCCGCTAACATCCATAAAACAAGATGTAGGCTATTATATTTTTGTCTATATTACTCATTTCTCATGTATTTTATATTATTGTTATTAAATATTGCCTATATTAACTAATAATATAAAATATTGATAAGGTACGATTTAGGCGACCAGTACACATTCGACAACTCACCCCTACGTTAGGTAGATTTATTCGCGTTTTGGATTCCTCCGGGACTATCAGAAGTTTGTATAAAAGCCGGAAAGAATTAGTCCCTTATTTTACCCGCTGGGCGCAACCTTTGACCCACTTCCCGCGATTTTTTCTCACGAACGATAAGAGGGCATTCGCACCGGTCGGGTCATTGCAGACCGAACGAAATGATCGTTAGTTTCTGATAAAAATAAATTACGATCACTAATATCTTTCTTTACAATGTCAAATATAGTATCGATCACGGAATTTACAATTAGAATATTGTCCATCAAATAATCATTCCAAAGTTTATGGAATTTTTTAAATATATTAATTGCAACATTGTTCAATATTAGTCGATAGTAATGTTATGAGACTTCAGAGGTATGAAATATACATATTTCCTGATGTGCGTAACTTGCTCAGAGAGAGAGAGCTTTGTGATTAAAAACTCTAAAAGCAGAGATCACTATTAAAATGTGACACTTTTTAAAATGACATTTACATCAATCATGATTAATGAAGGGAGAACTATAGGGATCAAATATTAAGAATTCACGACTTATTGTCCGAGGATTATGACATCATCTCGAGGGTCTTCGCTTCAGCTTCGACGTCGTTAAAGCTGTCGCATCACTTTCAAATTAATTGCCGTTGTATAATTAATCAATGTCGTCGCGACGTCACGTCCTTTACAAATCGAATCGAACTACTTCTTGAATAACGATATCATCGAAGACGGAACATTTCGCGCCGGAAGAAACCGTAAAGAAATACAAACTATATACATTATACTTTAACATATTAGTATTATTTCTTTTTTTTAATAATTTTATAAATTTATAAAATATAAATAGATACGAATATTATTTTACTGATGTCTTTTATCTTTTATATATTTAACAAATTTTTTTCCATTTTTTTATACTTTCGATGGTATTCGGCTCGAAATAGAAATACCGTTTTTTTTTTTCAAAGGAGTGTTTCACCCCTCAAACACGAATTAGCACACGTATAAAAAATTACATGTCTCTTAGATTTTCGTGTTTAACAACATATTTCATGAAGAATCAAATCAGTTCCAGACAGTTGTGAAACTCTCCTTATAAGAAACATTGAATATCAATTTCACAAAAAATCTTTAAATAACATGATCATATTACGTTAAATTAACACTCGAATATGTTAGAAAATTCAACACAAACTGTTAACACAAACGTGAGTGGACCGTTTCCAACACAAATACACAAACTTTTTTACTGTGTAATCAATCTTCATAAAAACAAATTTAAAATAAGTATTTTATAAATCACAATACTTTGCATTGTCAATTATATAAATCCACTGCTTGAAATCTGGAATTTTATAATTTAAATAAGATTAATATAAAATCAATTTGCAAGTTTTTCAATAATAAATATTAAATTAATCATTAAGTTCTCATAATTTATGAAGTAATATGCAACTATAAAAAGATACTATATATCCTATATTATTTTAATCCTAAAATGCTTGCATAAGATAGCACAAAGACGAAGATTGCTACGCTGAATACAATAATCTGTGTTCGACTGTCAAAAGTCGAACATGTATGCTTTTTCATTTTTGTGCATTAAAAGTAAAAATATTAAGTATTTTTTTTGTCTACGTGATAATTGAAATAATTAATAAAAATTAAATATGTTTTTTATATATGTTATTAGTGTATTATTAATTTTAATGTTTTTTCAAGTTGCTATTTTATTTATAGTTTTTCAGTTATAAAAAATATTTTGGTCGACATCGGTATGGGACTTGATGGGTCAAGTGTCCCACAATTAACCTTATAAATTTAGACGCTTGAATAAAATCTGTTTTTATTAATGTTTTTTATTCTATGTTATCAATTAAAGATATCTTTTATGTTTAATTTTTATCATAAAAAGTAAAGTTTTTTTAGTTTTTTAATTTTGTCAATTAAAACATTTAAAGAGAGAGTATTAAAAATTATTATACATAAGATAAAAACTTTAATTAGTATACACATAATCCTTTCATTTTTTAAAATAATAATCTTATTAAACGATTATCTTCATGGCTCAACTTACTCTTCTGGGTTATTCAACATGGGTAGGATCCATCAAGCCACTTTACCTCTTTGTAATCAACAAAATTTTTCTCTTATTTATAAAATATATTAAGGATTTCTAATAGTATTTAATTATTATATATGTAAATCAAATAAACATGCAACATTTTAAAGCAATTCTCATTATTCCATCATAATTATGTGAAAATTTATAATAATTTGAATAAAAAATGTCACAATTAGCCCCGCTCTACCCTATATGTCTAATTTCTTCCATAACACTTGCCAATAAAATATGTAATAACACAAAACTGTTTAAAAATTGAACCTACTTATCACGTCTCTGTTAAAATACTGACTCTGAATACAAAAGAAATCAAAACTGATATATCTATATATATATAACAAACTAAATTTTTTGTTATAAAAGCTTATCCCTATTTGTGCTAGTTTTCAACATAATAGATTGGACCTACTGATATCCATTGAAGATGTAGCTTAGCGCTTAATGACCCCGCTCATTTGTACGTAAAATTTACATATCGATAGCGTTCTAGAATTAATCAAATTATCCGTCATGATATATCCATAAAGTGCTGATTGTTAATGATGATATATTATGTCCATCTCCCAAAGATTCTAACGAGAAGTGTAATCACAGAAAAGATATGAAACGGAGAAACAGAGTAGCCGTTCATTAGCATGTGGATATTTCATGTTCCAAAAAATATCTGGCCAGGCTATACAGCAGCCCGTAGACAATAGTTTCGCAGCCGGCTCGCCAATGGGTTGATTGGGGAACAGCGAAATGTATTCATGTATGCATATGAATTCAGTCCTCTCGCGGTAGGCCGAGGCAACGCGACGCAGTACCTAGATACGCCAATGTCTGCGGACTAAAGCCCGACCGTTGAAAAACATCTTAATTGGACTTTGCGCCCTACCAGTTTGTCATCCCCAACCCTCTCGTCCTAAACCATCTCTATTGCGGGTTCAACATATACCAGATCTTCTCTGTCTCTTTCTTTTTCTCACTCTCCTTTTCTATCAAACCACGATGCTGATACACAAGATGTCTCAGACTCGAATCTCAAATTCTTCGACCAAAATTTAAAACTTCGTTCTTAATAAAAGTACCGAAAATAATACAAATATAATTTCGGAGGTAAAAGCAGTTATGAAATTATACTTAAAAAATTAAATAAAAAAACTTCATAATAAAATTATGTTTTGTACTAAATTATTTAATTTAATTAAGCAGTTATTTCTTCAAAGCTGACATTTATTATTTATGGAATTACCTTGGAAAAGATACTTGTAATCAAATTTTCATTCAGAAGAATCTATTTTAGTTAGGAATTCATGAATAAATACACAGGAAATCTAAGTTACCCTATAAATCTACTATTTTCTTCCCTATCTCTAATTCTCCCTATGAACCCCTTAAAATCGACGCTCGATAACCGAGAGAAAACCCACAATGCATCCCCGCGACCGAAGATCGGAAGGAACATATATTTTTCCGAAGCCAGGAGGGAGATGCCGATGGTTTTCCTCCGTGTTGCGACGAAATGGCGTGCCGTAGGTAAATTTGTAGCCGAAGAGATGCGCACAAGATGCGTGAAAGCGGATCGATGAAGGAATCGACGTTGAAAAGTGGCGAACTACAGGAGGAAGATATCGGGACTAAAGCTAACGACGTCGGAACACGTCAACGGACTGTTATAGCTTTTCACTTGCTACCTTCCGCCTGTTCCTCCAGGTCTTTCTTTGTTGCTCTTTTCAGTTTAAGACGTCTTGCACTTTTTTTTATGTTAACGATTAACCGACGTTGTACAATTTTCTATCCTATCATATCAATTTTTTATTCTCCAATACATAAAATTATTACACGGAAAGAATGATTTTGCAGAAGTATTTATTTAAAAATTTAAATAGGATAACTCTCTCTATTAGTATGCTTTTAAGCCAATTTGCTCATATTAGTGAATTAATTACTAAATGTTGTAGTTTTAATTTTGTCTGCTTGAAATCAATATTGGTTTTTCAACTATTTTTCTTCTTATATTTGTTAATCTAAAAAATGTTAATATTTTATAATATCTTTGATAAAAATAAGAAAAATATTTTTGTCCCTGTGTCACCAATTTGTATGCTTATCTGCAGTGATTCATTTTAACATATAGTTAATAAAATAAATAATAAATGTAAGCTAATTATTTAAGTTAATATTACATAAATCAATATTTTAATTATATTTACAATTTCAGTGTACATTCATAACACAACACTCTCAGTTCCAATATTTTTTTATCTACAAATCTAAAATAATTTTGTCCAAGGAAATTAACTAAACTCATACAACATATATTTTATCCGAGGAACATTATGGGAACGTTCTTAGGATGTAGAAATATCTTTTGAACATCTTCAAAAGATTCCTTGAAGGTCTTTACTGTATGAGAATGGTTAACAATTAGATTCTTTTTCATGAAAAAGAATTATGCTTTTTTTTATATATTTCCGGCTTTATCTTTTTTAATATTAATTTTTTAAAAAATCCATTAATTTCCAGAAGGACGACGTATTTTGTACCTTTTAATTCGTTTTATAAAGTAAAAGGTATACACACATCGTATAGAATGACGTTTTCATTCCACATCGATTAAAATCGAATATTGCGTGCTTACAAGCAGTATAACTCGTATGAAATCAGCACTAACCGACTGCTTTCGTAGTTTCTCGTAGATAATAAACGATACACGTGCGACGTAAACAAACGCTTCGAAACTGAGAACCGCGTTTCCGACGTTGAATGCGCCGCGAGAAGTACGGCGCAAGGTAAGGAAAGTTAATTGTCGATGCATAACGCCGTTATAATAGTTAGCTTCACACGTATGACGTACTTTTTGCAGTCGAGAACTGTTTCGCATTCTGAACTTCGCTTGTTAATAAAAGGGTTTAGAGGGATTTTAGAACGATAACGCAAGACGAATATAACGCTTTAATAATGTAATGCTGTTTTAACGTCACGTCCAGCGCGAACGACATGCTCGCGTGCGCGCGTGTGTCGCCTGCACACACTAAATACGGCGCACGTACGTAACAATTACATTTAATTTCAATATAACATCGTCGTATTATCTCGTACACACGTTCGCACACATCCGATATTTGGCGTTTCGTCGTAATGGCAACCGGTTTAACGACCGGCAGGGGGGAACCGAGAGGAACAACAAGTTTAGTCTGGAGGATGAAAAATGCACTGGGCACGAGGCAAATGAATTAAATTTTACATCGTTCGCGAGATTTACGGCGCGTAAATCCCGGCGCGATTAAAGTATTCGAATATATCCGCGTGAAATATTTTGTCACGTGCGACGAGATATTAAAAAGCCACGTTATTGATTTTGAGAGCCACCGTGGGCATCGCCTACATTCGATGTTCACGTCAATTTGTAGGCACGATTCAACCCGTCGTTTCGAGTCACTATATTATCGTACCAAAATAGTTTACTCGCACGACGAGTGTACGTGAATCCTATAGAATCAATGATTTAAAGTCAAAATTTTGGTAAATAATTAACGCTCCGTTGGCCATGTGGAATTCTTCAACCTTGATTCTTTGAATTTTAAAGCCGATTTTTATATTGTTCTGGACTGTATAACGATCTGAAAAAATTCTTACATACTTTTGAAAGTTTTAACGAGCTTTTACCATCATGGAAGTCGAATTTGTATTTTATTTATTTTTTGCAGAATTCACAATTAAACTGCTTGCAGCAGTTTAGTCTGGGATTGTACACAAACATTCCATAAATATTTATTAAGAATATGCGTATATTATATAGGTGTAGGATAGAGCGGGGCTAGTTGTGACATTTTTTCTTTAAATTATTATAAATCCACACAATTATGATAGATTAATGGTAAATGCTTTAAAACGTTGTATATTCACGTATCTGGCTCAATAATTAAGTACTTATAAATCCTTAATATATTATATCTCGTAAATAAGAAAAAAATTACGTTAATTACAAGGATACAAAGTGGACCAATCTATGGGACATGTTGAGCATCTTCGAAGGATAAGTTGAGCCATAGATAATTGTTTAATGAGATTATATATTATATATGATAAACATGAAAGGATTATGTGTATATTAATCAAATTTTTATTATTTGCATCTTAAATATAATAATTTGTAATATTCTTTCTTTTTAAATGCTTTAATTAACAAAATTAGAAAAACTAAAATCTTTACTCTTTATAATAATAATTAAACGTAAAATATATGTTTGATCATTAACATAAAGTAAAAAGCATTGATGAAGACAGATTTCATTTAAGCTGAGTTTATAAGGTTAGTTATGAGATACTGGCCCAACAAGCCCCATATCGGTGTTGACTGAAATACTTTTTTATAACTAAAAAACTGTAAACAAAATAGGAATTTAAACATTAAAGTTAAAAATACAACAATAACTTACATTCGAAAAACACATTTGATTATTATCAATCGCTTTAATTACCATGCAGACCAAAAAGAATACTCTGCACCTAATAATTTTATTTTTAATATACACAAAAACGAAAAAGTGCAGCGTATTTGGCTGTTGATAGCCGGACACAGATTATTGTATTAAGGTACAGTAATCTCTGTCTTTGTTAGGGTTACCAACCGTACTCTTTTAAGAGTACATGTACTCTTTTCAAAGTCGGAAAACAGCGTACTCTTACTTGTTACTTATTGTACTCTATTTTGAGAAATGAGACGAAATTTAAAAAATTATTATTTAATATTTTATTTACATTTATTACTTTACAAAAAAGTTTTGCTTGGCTTGTACTAAGGCTTTGGCCATTATGTAAAATATAAATATTTATTTACATATTATATAGAGGTTTTGATAGAGATTTGGTTATATATATTTGTTGAAGAAACTTATAAATAGCAAAATATGTTAAATACATGAATCAATTTTATTTTCTCAATTTTATTAACATTAACATTAAAAAATCTGGAAGTAAAATATAAAGAAACATATTTATTCGTAACTTTATGAAGACTGAATAGACGTTGTCAATAAAAATTCTAAAAATGTCATTTTATTGAATGCCAGCATTTAAAATAAAAAAGTTCGTCATCTTTTTTCCTTTTTTTTTTTAGAAAGTATACTCTTTTTGCATATCAATGTATTCTTTTCGTGCGACCAAGAGTTGGTAACCCTAGTCTTTGTGCTACATTACACAAGCATAGACGTATCTATATATATTTTAGTTATTTAAATATTTGCATTTGACCAACTTACCCCTATGCTCAAATAGCCCCGCTCTACCCTACTAAAAACACTGTCAAACGTTAATTGTATGTTTATACATTCGACACAACTACAAATATTCTGATGAACATTCTATGAATGTTCTTTTTATTATAAATATATATTTCTAAATAGAATATTCTATGTACATTCAATTCAAATTTCGATCGCGAAATTTAGACAAATGTTCTTAATCATTAAATTATAATGTATATTTTCTATAATTTAAGCTAAGACTAATTTCGTGCTGGATATATACAATATACTGATGGATCCATGATTGTAATTGTCTTCCTGTTATTTTTAAAGTCAGCGCTCATTTATATTTCACTTAAGCTAATGGACGACTTGTAGTCCAGGGAGACTACAAGCTTATCCAAAATGCAACGAGCTAAAATACGGGCGCGAGTTTCCCTCATCGGCACACAACTGCTACGGCAGATCAGGTGTTCGAGGGACTTGAAAATTTCATCAGCTTTCGCAGCCGCGCAACCCGCCATTACGAATAATCTCTCGAAAAAGAATCGAGTTAGCTTCAAAATCTTAATGAAAGTGCAACACAACAGTATCTTCCGGTTAACGCGATCGAATATCATATTTCCGTACAAAAATGTGTCAATAAGTTTTGTCAAGTGTGATATATATATATATATATATATTGTTGTTATTATCATAATTCATAATAATAACTTCATCGACATCAACAACGTATATCTTAATCCTTAAACTATCACACTACGAGAACAATACACTGTATAGCCCCAAAGCCAATCAAATTGCTTGTAACTTTCATAAAAATAAACACATTGTGAACAATTTTTTCAATTAAAACGAATAAATGTATGTATCTTTATATTATTAATAAAAAAGTTATAAACAGTAGAGAAAAATAATTGAAAAAGCATCGAAAAAAAGAGAGTCAGATATATCATATAAAAAAGGCATTTAAGGGTGAATGTAAAAAAATTACCATTCTTTGTTGATGGCAATATCCGAAAAAACATACCATTGCGGAATAATAAAATCATTCATGTGATCAATATAAATTGTAATTTGCATATATGGAATTCGCAAACGAACTTCGATATGTCGGCTGTTTTTCAATTCGCGAGAAAACAGAGCAAATTGCTAGTTTTCGCCACTACGAATATAATGACATTTACAGTTTCAGTAATTTGTCATCGAGCGCGCGAGAATTTGCGGCACGGCATCCATATTTACGCTAATCAACGCGTGGCAAAGTGGTTGCGGCAAATATAGCCACTCTCTCGTATGTGTAGCTTCAATGCGAGGTAACAGTCTCGTCGCTTTACGCGTGTTCAGCACGATAAATCCTTTCCAAGATGAATCCGTATCAAGATGAAAGAATATCTAGCGTGCGCGCATGGAAAACGGACGCAATTAGTAATATTCGCACACCGTTCGCAGTGCGCGAACACAACGTAATTCGCGACGCCAACGGGCCGAAGCTGTGCCGAAGCTTAATACACAGCGATAACGATATCGCCAGAGTTCGTATTCACGCCGTCATCACCTATACATAGGACATACCGATCTGCCAGTATCACAGTTGTAAATTCGTTAATTAACTTAGGCAATTGCTTCTGTACCCCGGTAATTATGAATTCAGTTCTGAGCAGTGCGTAACACACGTATGATACACGAATGATGAATGACGAATGAACGCTCGATAACGATTGGTCATAAACGTGCGACTTCGTAACATCGCCTAAATTAACTTATAATTTCGCGCAATTGCTAATTTCCCTATCAAAAAGAACTAATAATCCAATATTCCTAAATAAAAAAAATTACTAATATTTTTATAATAGATCGTTTAAATAAAAACTTAGGGGAAAGTTGCCGAATGCGTACCACTTAACCTATTTTTTATTATATTTTCCATTTGGCACTGTTTTATATGCAAATGAACGTAAGAAATTGTAGCTTGAGGTTTTGGACGCTTATTATTACATGTTTAACTTTCCACCAATAACAAATTAATTTGTTATAAATCTTTCTGTAATATGTTGCAAAAGGTACGATTTAGGCAATCGGTCGCCTAAATCGTACCTATAGGTATTTTTTATCGTATTTCCTTTGAAAGTATTAAATTTATGAATGAAAACAATGAAAAATATAAGATTAATAAAAGAAATCATTAACTAATACCTAATAATTAATTAATACCTAATTTTAATAATTTATTGAAGAAAATAAAATATT
>NW_017257512.1:366275-379537 GCF_001594055.1 Mycetomoellerius zeteki
ATGTATATACAGTGAATGTAAAATACTCTACAATAAATCTTCTTTTATAAAAATACAAAAATTTATAATAAAATTGGATGATCGCGTTGTTATCAGTTATATAAGTTGATTAAAAATTAATATCAGCAACTCTCCCCTATTTTTAAGATTGTCTATTATTGTCTATTGACTATTAATTGTTTCAATAATAAGTTAGTTTGCTAAAAAAAGGAATATCTCTCTCTCTCTCTCTCGCGCGCGCGCGCGCGCGATTGACTTTGTAGGCAGACTTGAATTGGCATTCGCACGATCGATCTCGAAGTTCTCGTTTCTCCATCTAAGATAAGTCGGCTAATTCGCGTTTAAAGGTATACGAGAACCAGGCTGCGAGCTTCTACTCTTCGTAGAAGTTTAATCGAAGCTTTTACGCCGAGCATCGTGTGAATAACGCAGCTGCCTGTTTTGTATCTTCATCAGACGACGACGACGACAACGACGACGACGACGACTTCATTACAACGCTCGCGCGCGCGAGCGCGATCGACCAAAATTTCGTCGGTTAACTTGGAGACATAGCGGATTTATTAGTTTGCATCTGTGCCAGTGGGACATATTTATTTATTACTTGCCGATATCGACTAGTTTCCTACGCAGTTTACGATTTACGATCGTATACGTACGCGTGGATTTATGCGCGTGATTGCAAAGCTCGTAGTAAAAGGACATTTAGTTACAGCCGGCAATCTCATCGGCGCGGCGGAAAAAAAAGAGCAGAGACCCTCGAGCGCGAATACTTTTTTCTCTCTCGCAACCGTAATTTTATTGCTCGTATCAGTGATATTGCAAGTAATTCCTTGAAAAGCGTGATAGCTGGGGGCTTCATTTGAATATCCACGCTACCGTATGAACGACGGGAGAACTTCGCAATCAACGGTACAGCACCTGTCGCGTGACCGTTCGTTCACGAACTTTTTTTTTCTCCCGGGAGCATAATTCCACCACTGATGCCGTTATTGCTTTTAGTTTTTAAACGTAGCTGTGCATAAAGACATTTATTACGTTCTTCCGCACAATGTATCGACGCGCAATATTCGTATCGCGAATCATAAAATTCCGGAAGTGAATTAATCACTCGAATTAATCAAATCGGCCTATCCCGATCGTAAGATGTATGCGGCAAAGAGCATTCTTTGAAATTAAGTTAAATAATTTTATAAAAAACTGTAATAATTTTCTCACATAAAAATTGGACGTTCATTAAATAATAAATAATTAAAAGTAGAGACTTTCGAAATTAAAAAAAAAATGACCGAAATAATGAGGACAATTGAAAATCAATACGCAAAAGTTTTTCTAAGGACTATATATAATTCGATGGATATAATTATAATGTAATTAAAATTAGAACGTTCGACTTACCTTGAGCCATCTTCAGCAATAAATTTAATCGAATACATTTGTCAATGCTCTTAAAATGTACTTCCCGTAAGTTTCGAATAAGCGACTAGTTCTTATTTATCTCGATGAAAGAATATTTTAAGAAACATCATTAAATGTATTCGATTAAATTTATTACTGAAGATGGTACAAAAGTGAGCCGAAAAATCCTAATTATGTAATTATATATTATCTTTAGAAAAATTGCATATTATTTACCGCGCTAATCTCAATTACCTTCACTATTCCAATCACTTTGATTTTTGATAATAAGGAATATTATAAGCATCTTTATATTTCTATAAAACTTGGAAACGTCCCAAGCAGAACAATAAATTACGATAAAGTTAAAATGATATTAAAATAAGTCGTAACTGATTGAAAACTTTTAGTAATCATTTTAACATCATTTTGTTACGATGACTTATACTGTGTTCTGCTTGGGATTTGCGACAAATTTCATACCACTGGAGCTTGAGAAATCTTCGCCAGTAATACTAGTGCATTGATACATTACCAGTAATTACTGGTCGTGCACTCTATCTACGTCAGTTACAAAATCAATCAAGCGATCACTCGTTCGGCCTCTGCCCATTTATGTTTGAGTCGGTGAGTCGAATCGATCGCGTATGTAGTTGGCCTAAATTCTCATCAATACGGATTTACAAAATCCTGAAAGAAGATAAATCTTTACACGCTGGATTGTAAACTTAATCGATTCCATATACACTGTTAAATTCATAATGTCTAATTATACCTAATTGAGTTATTTTTAGTCATTTTTATAGGTCACCACTGCTCCTATTTTATATGTCGTTAATTTAACTAAAACAATAGAATTAAATACTCTGAAAAAAGTCTACTAAATGCTGAGTAAGATAATTTCTATATTGAATGTTTTGTTAATATAACTAAAAATAATTTTATTTTTCTAAATATTTAGTAAGCATTACCGAAGATAATAATATAACCAACCGTCTACAACATTATTAAATATTTAAAAAAATAAAATTATTTTGGTTGTATCATAACTGAACATTTGATTAAAATTATTTTACTCAATATTTGATAGACCCATTCTTTTCAATATAATTTGACTCAAATTTAATTTATTACTTACATACTTTAATATAAACAATTATTTACTTTTAAGTTAACTATAAAAATGAACTGATTTACGTTTTGATACATATAGAAAAAAAAATTTTTATTTGACTCAAGGGATTGGGTTGCCATTGTTCCTTTGATATCTAACAGTACAGCACAGCAAAAACTTGCAGCAATATTGCTATATCTTTTGCAGTGTTATTAGAATGATCTGTGGGTTACGTTCACATAAAGTATACTTTTTTCAGTTGTAAATAGCTATTATCATTTCTTTGGTTCCATTACAATCGACAAATCTAAAGTTTCATGTAGCGAGAATTCTGATAGAGCATTAGCCTTGTTGGGCTACAAGTGCTAACACGTTTCGATTTTAATCTGATCCAACTCCGGCCGTTAGCTGGCGCGCCGCCAATCGCGCCGGGACGAAAAGAACATTCACCTTTTTAGTGCTAAATAAGCCCGGCGTATATCGTCGCGCACATTGAGCGTTATCTGCGTTAAAAAGTTTCATAGGATCGTCGGTTGCCGTCGAGTAGCGTTGGATAAAACAACGACGGAATATAAACTTTTACCGGAAGAAAGTACCGGTACAGCAATCGCGATTAAATCTGAAAGCGTGGTATCAGTGAAAGCGAATGCGGTTAATTTCCCGTTTAATTAGAAGTTCCTGTACACGAAGGGTGAGGGTGAAACGCAAAGATAGACGCGGACCTGTCTGATAAACAGACACGTACTGCATAACGAAAGTGGAGGAACGCAAAGACCCGCTTGTTTGAAATCCACGCGTCGCGTATGCCCGTTCTCTTTCTCTATCTCTTCCCCTCTCGCCAAATACACGTCGCTTAGTAATGTATGCACGCACTCCAGGCCAGCCAGCCAGCCGGCAGATAGACCGGCCGGACCTGTACAGCAGAGTGGAGCAGAGTCGGTTTTCCGGAAACATATTCTATGCATACATGCATGTTCAACACCTGCGAAGCAGCGCCGGCATCGTCCGGCAGCCGGTAGTCAGGATGTTAAATTACAGCATTTAAATAATTTCGTTTAATCTCTGTGTGCGACCCTTCTGCTACTCCTCTCCAGCGCTATCTCTCTTCCCTCTCTCCCTCGCGTCGTTCTTCTTCGAAACGGACCGAGCGAGAAATATTTTTCCACGTAATTCCATGGACCATGGCACTCATGTCGCCGTTCCGGCCGACAAAAAGTCGTAATGCCGAGAAACACCTCCCTGGTAGCTTTACGTGCGCCCGCGAATTCGACCGGGACGTCGCGCGGTCGTAGAGGTTGGATATTAACCGACGAGAGTGCTAATTAAGCGTGCTGATGACATGCGTTTTTATCGTCGACCGTCACACGTGATGAACGTCACATTCGCTGATATATCCAGACTTCGGTACACATTTTGCTTCACGGTGGTTAAAATTAGATGAAAGCATAATAAAACGCGTAATAAGATCTTAATTGCAATCCAAAATTACATCAGGTTGAAGTGTGAAAGGTGTCTATTTCGTAATCGCTGAATAAAGTTGAGAATAAAATTACGTGGATTTTAAAAAGCTTTCAATCTCAAGAGAGTTCTATTTAAAATGTATAACTAATTAATATAGAAATTTATATTATATATTACATTATGTTACAAGATTTCTGTTTCTCAACATCTGAATGATGATTCTTATGCAGTTTTAGCTGCTGAAACAAATGTAAGATTAAAAAAGTTCCACTCACAGATTTTGAGAAATTATCTTTATTTTTGAAACCTATAAATTTCAACAATTTATAACACTTCATTGAGAAAATATATAAGAATCAGCATTTAGCCGTTGAGTTGTAAACAATATAATTTTTTGACACAAGATATTGTCTTTAGCATAACGTTTATTTTCTTATATTAGAAAAAAATATTTAAATTTCTCTCTCGTAGCTACTTAATAGAAATAATATATTAAATTAATTTATATAATATATATATATAGAGTATATAAATATTTCTGAAAATTAGGTGAAAACTAGATTGAGGGAAAACTTAGCTTTGAAAATTGAAAAAAAGTTATAGACTTTTTAAAAAGCATATCCTTTTTAGAGTAAAAAGCCCTACAAGAAACAACCATTACTTATCGAGAAATAAAAAGTTGATCGAAATTTGTTACACCGTGTACTATTTGAGTCGAACTTTTTGCATCAACTTAATATTTTGCGAAAAACTGAACATTTATATTAAGATTTTATCATTCCAAGTTAGAAAGTCTCGGTAGATAAAATGCAAGAAACGCGCTGATATTTTAGTCGTCGCGAAACTTGTTTCGTAAAAACTTGTCAAGATGCGATATCGCCCGTAAATCACAACGACACAGTGTGTAACGCGATAACGACACGATTGTGTCGCCTGCGAGTGACTACTCATCGCAAAGAGTGATGCGCAACGGCAACCAACGGCAACGTGATTGATAGCGCATACGTCGGCTTTATCCGCCTGTTATCCTCTACCACTCCGCAATCTGGTTCCCTAGAAAATACGTGTATCGAGCGCGTGACAAATTTATTTTCAGTCACTCTAAGAGCACGTTTCTAATCGCACCGGATCGATCGACTCGGCGAATGGTTGACTGAAAGAAACTTATTACTTCACTATCTACATTTGAAAGAGAACTGGAATCTACCGTGTCGATGAGAAAAAAAATAGAGGTAAAATATAGGAAGGAAGGAGTAGTTTCTCTCCACTTTCTGGAAATATAGATTTAAGTTCAGTTTGTAAATAAACTCTTTTAACAGTCCAGCCACGGCGTCCAATTTACTCAGCGTTCGTGACCACAAGCGTTTTAGAAATGCGACAATGAACGCAACGTGAAAGAAAAGAAAATCTCCATCCTCCTGCCATATTTTTTCCATCCCTTTCTCGCGACCTGTACCGCGCATACAGTTAAGTCGGCGTAGTTGCATTCAGCGTGGAAGTGATAAAGATGGAAAGTGGCCGACATTTGCATGTTTATTTCACTTCTTTAATTCCGACCGCTCTTTTCTACCCCCCGCGGTAGCGATTCACGCGCAACCACACGCACACGGAAAAATATATACGGGAAAACCTCCCTCTCCCTTTTATCCTACAAGCCTGAATCGTTGTTTGCGGTGGCAAAAACCACGGGATCGTATTTTGTGTGTTTTGTCGGCTGCCGCTGCTTTGTTCGTTGTATATTTCATCAAGTTTCGACCACGAGCCGAAGTATTCACTCGACGTTGCGTTATACGCCGATTTGCGTTTCCACCTTCGATTAAAATCGATGACACGCGTCGCAAGAAATAACACGACAAATCAGGAACCGCCATTCTTTCCCTCAATCACGTCCCGTCCGCATCATGTTGGCTTTTAATTGCTAGAATGTCGTTGAATACGACGTTTTATATAACGACGTAATGTCGATTAGTTCAGATATAGATATATAATTGATTTCTGTTACGTGATTAAAGCTACACAGTTGGGAAAAAACTCATTTTTATGAATTTTAGACCCCTTGCGTGTAGTAACAAAATTTTGTAGCTAAAATGAAAGATTATTGTTTTAAGATCAAAATGCTCCATAAACGTAATACATTTAAGTTATGCCATTCCGAGATATACTTTTTGAAACATTGACACATTTTGACGTAAAATATAAAATATCTCATAATTAACTATTCGTTTTTTGGTAATTGCATTTTAATACTTTTTTTGCACAGAATAATGAAATGAATCAATTGGTGTAAAGAAAATACAACCTCTTTAAAAAAAGTTTAACAAGGGGGGGGATTAGCTTTAACAAAAGTAAAAAATTTTTTACTATGCAAGAGCTATAAGACATTCTATAAATATAATATAAATAATTTTTAACCTATTTTAGTATCAACTTTGTTTTCCTGTCATCAAAATGCTATTTCGATAACTTTTATACTATTAATTTTTATTGCGTTATTAAGATCAGAAATTTTAGGACTCTTGTTAAAAAAATATAAAAACAATATAAAATATTTCAGGTTCATCATTTCTCCTATAATTCACTCCTCGAAACATTATTTCAATGGGATTGTTATCGTTGAAAAAGATAAACTATCGTTTGCCTGTCTCGTTCGTTTTCATTTAATCCGGAAATTCGTGACAGCTCCTCGTCGTCATGAAATTTAATTTGAATCCATCTTCAACTAACTCGCGGTGCCGAATGTTCGATTCCGTCGAATCTAAAACGCAACGATGCAAGAATTTCGCCGATATACATATATAGACACGCGCTTACATTTGCAATCTTCGTGCAAACTTCTGTGCGACGGAATATACAACGCGCCGACCGTCGCTTCGTACGAAATTTCCGCGTGCGTAGACTCAGTAATCCCGCGGAGTACAGCCAGAGATGGAAGCTATTAGAAGTTTTCGATTCGGCTTGTTAATTATCCGAGACTTGATTTCTCACGTCGGAATTTGCGCACAGTGACAGCGACGATTTAATCCGTACCCAGGAACTTCATCATCACATCACAGAGAGCTGTCGAGTGTGTGGATCGAAGATGTAACGTGCAATACGTCCTTTCGTATATTCTACTCTGTAGTTAATAATCGCTAAGAAAATCTTATGTAACAAGAATTGTAAATATGACTTTGAAAAATAAAATGTTAATTTATTTAACCCTTACTTTTAGGGACACATTTTTTCTAATGGACGCATTTTTAACAATATACTTTTTAAGTCGCTGATTAGGAATATAAAGTTCAATTTTAGAAATTTAAAATAAAGCACAAATTTTTTATATTAATGTCATTTTCACTAAAATTATATTAAAAAAATTTTTTGGATCGCTAATTATGAATCTAAAATCAAATTTTATAAATTCAAAACGGTGGATCTGAAAACTGAAAGATACTTGATGAATTTATCAGCTACATTGAATTTTGCTCCTTTTCTATTTAGAAATTATTATTATTATATTGGGTTGAGTAAAAAGTAACTTCGTATTTTTAGATTTGAATGTCACCTAAGTTACTTTTTAATACGAAGTTATTTTTTACTCAACCCAATAAAAATGATTTTTATAAAATGTTTATCATAAATAAATCGCTTTCTTCTAAAAAAAAAAAGTACACCTAAGTCCCTGTAAGGGTTAAGATGTACGACTAACACGGTTTTGCTAAAATATATATAAATTTAATTAGATACAGGTCTGGGAATAATTTTGTTGTAACTAACTTTGTTGTAATTATCAAAATAATTATGTAGGACGCTCAAGCTGGTTGCTAAAATGTCAAAACTTTTTGGAACATTATTCATCATGCTTGAATTTTCGACATAATTATTTTGGTGCTCCAACAAAAATTATTTGCAGATCTGCATCTATCTAGATTGTTAGATACTTTAGCAAAATCATTCTATCCGTGTAGAAATTTAAATTATGTCCGTTTATATGTAAAAACTACGTATAAAAACTTCCAAGCATAAATAAAGATATAAAAAAATCAAAGTTCATTCTTCGGTCTGAATAAGTAAACATATGGGTTTAAATAGAAGATTGGCACCTTCAATGAATTTCTAACATTCTAACCGCTAAAAGCTTACATGTGCACAAACCAACGCTGGCTTTGGCAACTAGTCGATCAGATATCGGACACGTGTGGTATGACCACGTGGCCAAATTCCATGACATTTCGCAAATTAGTGAAATTCCGAGAAATTCCTATCTGCTGGCATCGCCGCGGACCGCAGGATTTCATTAGTGTTCTTACACACGTAAAGGTGTGTCAACCGCAATCAGGTTTCAAAAATTTTACTGGTTACGTCAGTACAAATCGCGAATATTCGCAAAGAAAACGAAATTACAAACTGTACAGTTTTTTTTTTTAATTAAACAGTGTATCTCAAACACGCTTGATGCATAAACAAAATTTTGGACAAATGAAGAGAAGAAAAAATATATTTCCGAAAGTGCGCATGAGAGATGTATAGATTTACGTGTATAGGTTGACCTTTGACCCGAATTACGAAACATAAAATGTCGCTCTAATTCGCGCCTAAATCTGAACCCGACCGAGACCCATTGATCATAAATCGCGGTGAAAATTTCGTTGACCCTGACGCAAACGTTACGGTTGGGCACATCGCTTGGGAGCGTCATCTCGTGGGAGAGATCAATGCATCATTTTTCGCGGGATGGCAGAATGGGTCAAAAAGGCCGGTATAAATCTTCACCTGCGAGAATTTTTATGACGCCGTTACGCCCCCGCACCGAAAAGCACGATCCATTTTGCACCTGCATTAATGACGAACGCCGCACCATATGGGTATACATACATATAAATATCGCAACCCCCGAAATAATATTCGCGCAGCATGAAATCAATTACATTTCCAATGAATCACTATGCGCGTTATCAGGATCTATATCATCGCACGGCCGCTGACTGATGAAAATTACGTTTTTGCGAAAATCCGTTATTTCAAAGCCCGGCGTTCATAAATAATCGTAATATCGATCCTACGGCAAATTCATTCCTCTGCCACAGAAGTTTTCTGTCATCTTTTTGTAGAGTCTACTTTCTACCTGTGAAATATCAAAATAGCGCGAGGTGCGCTGCCACGGCGCGACCTAATGTCACTTTATAAATGAAGGCAAGCTATTTTTATTTGGCTAACGCGCGTCGGCGTCGTTTCCATTCCAGGAGTGAATGTCGCATTTCCACCTTTCCGTTGCATCTTGAAAAGAAAGAAAGGTCAAATTTACATGCTTCGGTCTTTCATAGATTATCGTACATGCGTCATTCAAATGTATGAAAGCTTTTCCTACAATACTAGTCTATTTATAGTATTCTATTTCAACCTTATATTAATGTCTGCAAAATTACATTAGATTGTTTTAAATACTTGATATCCTTTTTATTTTAAAAACGTATAAATTCTCCTAATAATATAAAATTGGAAAATGTATCAAAATTTAACACATTTCACATGTCCCAAACGGTTCACTCAAATTTTTGTGTTAATTTAATGTAAGAATATGTTAGGAAGTAACACAATATTATGTAAAGAATGTAACGCGGACACAATTTGTAAACGAAAAAAAATTATAAAAACATTATTTCTTTGGTAAAAATAAATTTATATTATATTAAATTAATATATTTTATTTATTTATTTAGAATTTACGTTTTAAAATACATTATTTTTATGTTATTTATTCACTCATAAATTGTGTTATTTTAACACTAAGGAATGTTAAGGGAAGGGATCTCAGATGCGCACAAAAAATATCGGACACAGCAGGTTATTCCAATCGGACACAGATTGAAAGGAATATACGACAACTTCCATCGGACATAGTTCCAATCGGACACAGGTTGAAACGGACACACGACGGTTCTAATCGGACACAATTTCAATCGGACACACGACGATTCCATTCGGACACAAGTTAAACGGGTAAAAATTCTCACACCCCGAATTCCAAATGGATTTTTAGTGCCTCTAAAAAGACTATTCCCACACCTCACTGTCTTCATGGATTAAAAATATTCCAAACGGACACTGTCCCAGCTGCAACCAGCTGCAACTTCCACGCGGTTAGGCCCCAAGCGGGTAGGATGTTATTTTTTTTTTGTTCGGGGCGGCTTAGCCTGAGCGCTACTGTCCACACATCCCATTGTCTACATGGGTTACAATTTCGCAATGTGGCTATGACAGATTTCCTAACCTCAATAGTCGTCAACTTTAACGCTTAATATCTCGGTTCGCGGGGCAGAGCGACGTTTATTTCTGCCAGATTCTTTCGTTTCATGCAAAAACATGTCGAATAAGCCTAATTTTATTGATTTTTGAGATGACCGAGGTAGATTACACTTTTACTCGTTTTAACTTGTGTCCGTTTTAACTTGTGTCCGATTGAAACTGTGTCCGATTGGGACCGTCGTGTGTCCGTTTCAATCTGTGTCCGATTGAGACTGCAGTGTCCGATTGGAACAACCTGCCGTGTCCGATATTTTTTGTGCGCGTCTGGGACCCTCCCAATGTTAAATATCAATTTAACATAAAAAATTCAAATTGCACAATTACAGGATGTTAAATTAAAACTCAGGTATACTAAAAATTGTACACAAAAATTTTAACAAGTATCAGTTTTAACACAAAATATTTCTTACTTGTAGTAGGTACACAGCAAAGTTAAACAAGGCACAAAGGTCCGATGAACATTTCATTTATGCTCAGAGCCATAGAATTAATTTCTTCATTCACTATCTAAATAATGCACGATGCATTCTCTCAGGATCGAGGTAGCGTGCGAGAAAGTGAACTGCTGCATATGTAAGCGCGAGACGGTTTTGATTACTGCGGTATGTTCGGCTATGCCAAGTAGGAATCCCGAATTTACGCACGCGAGTGGCCGTTTCCGGCTGCAGCGAACATGTATTCGCTTGGCAATCTCGACGGCCGAATAGTTGAGCTTTCGAGCAAACTTTGATTGACCGAATGATCGACTTGCTTACCGGAAACTAAACGTGTCTAAGCAGCTGTTCGCTCGACGTAGTTAAGCTAGTCGCGCGAATTTCTCATATCTGTCCTATAAATCTCGCTATCTCGAACGAATCATTGAATTACACACGGAAAAAAAAGATTAGCTGTCACAACTAAAAATTAGGTAGTGATAGCTAAATTCAGTAGTATTATATGGACACCTAACATCGTATCTGCGAGATCTTTCCATTAGCTGTGAGGCCTAAATATTATCATTGTAATAGACAAGCATTTTGCTATTATATGTATTGATCATTGCAGCAATGTTTTCTGTGTAACAGACAATTTGGTAGCAAGTACAGTTTCAGCAAACCATATTTAACTGTAGTAGAGACAATTTTCTTTTACACGGACATATCCAATAACTGTGACAACTAACTTCATATTACTAAATAAATCAATCTGTAACAGACATGCATATTTTGCTATCACGTCCTTATATTAGCTACAGCAGCAAATCCTTTGTATGTATTAGCAAATTCATAGTTATAGTAGCTAAGGCAATTTCAGCTAATCAGAATTAGTTGTAAACCAGAAACATTTTTCTTTCCGTGCATCACCGAATTGGTATAATGACATTTGTAAAAACGTTCAAAAAAATAGTAGTGACGAATAAAGCGTTCTCTCTATATTAAGCTATAAAAGAAATTATTCAGTCGACACAAACTAAATGTAACACAATATCAATGTTATTATTTTGCATTCAACAATGTAACTGTTATGTAATACTATACGATATGTTACATTATATTTGTGTTGTTGAATGCGAAATTATAATATTAATATTTCGTTACTTTTAGTTTGTTTCGACTGGGTATATTTCGCTAAATTGCATATCGTTTAAAGTGCGTGTTATTTTATCATTTCATTAAAACAATAAAATGTATTCATTATATGGAATATATATCATAATTAAAACAGTTATCTCACATATATTATAAACTCTGAAATTTTCTTTAACTTGCAAGAGAAAACTTCGCCCCTTCTTGGATTATTTACAGAATAAACCGTGTGTTAAACTAACGGAATTTATCAGGCGATTCTTAAATATATTCTTAATATTCTGAATATATACCAAGAATTCCGATTTAGTACGCAATGCGGAATGCATACAGTATATTCGTTTAACTTTCTGAAGATAGCATCGCAAGATATTTATGTCCACTACCACAGAAATGACCTACAAGACACACGGTGAATATTTCAGATGAACTTGGAAAATTCGTATCAAATATTCAGAAGCGTGGCGTTTTATTTTTGTCGAAGATCTCCGATTTAAACAATACGTTCTAAAATTCTTCGTATACCTCCGTTTCAACTTACAGATTGTGGAAAGCATAACACACAGATTTTAAAATATGTATATTAAAAAGACCAAATAATTACAAAAAATTATTTAATGTTAAAAAATGGAGATATATAAATTTCGATTAAACCTGATATAAAAAATAAAAGAAAAGGTTCTCTTCTTGTAAATAATGACCCTTTTTGCTTCATTATTACTAAGGAAAATTAGATTTTATTAGCATAAATTTAATTAATAAATTAAATAATTTCTTTAATATTTCAAAAATTTCAAAAATGACCTAAACGCGCCCGCGCCCTCACAGAAAGGATTTCTAATAACGGAACGAAAAATATTCTTGACGTATTTAATCTTATCTCGACACTATGCAGTATAAAATTAAATTAATATTAAAATTAAATCAGTAATTCCTATTCTTCTTCCTCGAATTATATAAGATTGACTTATTATCTTAAGACGATCTTGTATCTATATGGTGTGTATATATTACACCTGTATGTATTCAGAGAACTGTAAAATATTCATGTGTATTAGTTTGGTAAGAAAAAGTATGGAAAATGTAGACTGGAAGTCATCCAAAGCCGCAAGGCAAGGATTATAATAAATAATAAATAAATATTATCTTAAGACAAGTGTAACAAATTTAATTTCAAGTTTATATATTCTTACGTTTAGAATACATCATTATCGATGCCACAACTCACGCCGCGCGCCATAAGGTGCGTTCCGTTCACGCACTGAAAAAAAATATAGTCAATTTTAACAAATATTTAGTTCAATACTGCCAACTAAATATTTATTAAATATAAAGATATATTTATTTGATACAAGAAACATTAATTTGATTTAACAATCATTCTTTTTACTGAACAAATATTTATTTACTGTAAGTAAATGTTTAGTTGGCCGTATTGA
>NW_017257512.1:379879-519522 GCF_001594055.1 Mycetomoellerius zeteki
TTTAATAATATAAGTGTTATAAATATATAAATATATATTTGTTTATTTTAATTATTATACATAATAAAACATTAAACATATAATATCTGTGCTTTTGTTCGTAAAAACCTTTACTTCTTTATATCACAAAAACGATCTTAAATCGAGAACAATGTAAGTCCTGATATTATACAAATTCTTTTCGTAAGAATGAAATAAGATTTCCTTCAAATCGGTTTTTTATATTAAGTCAAGAATATTATAAGATTGCTACAAATTTCAATCTAAATCTTTCCGAGAAAATTTATAGGATAGTATAAAGGTTATTTTATTCTAGAGTTAAGAATTGTTCATTTAAGACTAAAATATTCTTTTCTCAACGATGAATATGATTGTCGCTATGTCGATCCTATTTTACGATAGATCGAGGAATAATAGCATTGAATCCAGAAATCTTTTCTGTGAGTGCGCCCGCTTGTTTTTCGCGTATATGTATTAGGTTAAAACAAAAGTTCGTAGCGCTATGAACTTCAAAATTCAAACAGCTATAATTCATTAAAAATGAACAAAATTTAAATTTTAAAAAAGGATTTAAATTTTAAAATCTCTATTTTCGCGAAAAGTCACTATGTCTTTTTAGCTTTTGTGAATTTAGCAATTTTTATATATAGAAAACAACGAGTCGAACAAAGTAGAAAATTTTCTTCTCACTTTGTGGATCTGTCACGTGTCCAAAAAAAACTAGCAAAAATTGTCGACTTTTTAACGTGAAAACTTATAATTTTCCCTATAAAATCGTTGTATATAGAAACGTTTCTAAAATTTTTTGTTATTGAGTTATTGCGTGTTAAATAAAAAGAGCACATATTTATTTTAGTTATGTAAAACTACACAGTGTTCTTCTGTTCGACTGTTAGAAAACATTCGTGCAACCATTTGTAAAATTGCCTCAGCGTTTGCTTTCGTATTTCGATATTTCCGCCTTGTTCCCGTTTGGATCCAAACGTCGAGTCCGGCCATTTCACGCTTGTTGAGCAGCGGACAACTTCGCAATTTGGGTAAAGGACCGTATCGAGTGCAGAGTTCAAGAAATTTTTGCTTTTGTTGTCAACCGTTTAAATTAAAAAAAAAAAAATAATTGCATCTTTTAATATAAATAATATAAATAAGAAATATAGCAGAAGTAGAAAATAATTATATTCATTACATATATATATATATATATATTGTTAGTAATAATCTTGTCCAAATCTGCGATGAGAGAACGTTCAATTAAAGTCGACGGTGGAGAAAACACATTTACAGCCGAGGTGACTTATTCCGCAACGAGGAATTACTTATTTTCTCAGTTGTCGCACCAACTAGGAAGCACTCTCTACGTAGCTGTACAAATATCGCGAGGCTTTCGAATATTTAGAACGCAGAAGCCCGCAATTCCCGGCGGTAAACTGGTTTGTGCGGTAATTTCAATTATCGTATTGCATGGAGATTCGTCTAACTTCTCCCTCATAAATACATTAGTGTTAGTGATTTAACGCGGATGTGCAAATATCCGGGTAGTTGGGCACTCTCAGTTGCTACCGAAAACTTAGCTAGCAAACCCAGCCCAGGTACGTCAGGAGTTTGAAAAGGCTATTCATTCAGGTAAATATTTGGACGACAAGGAAATAGGCTTCACAATTTCTGCCGAAAAAACTACTTCTTTTTTTCAACACGCCGAGATCAAGTTCGTCAAGTTCCCATGTTCCGCACGACTTTTATCAACGTACGTGAATCCTAAAGCGTATTCCAAAGTACAAATACCAAAAGCTAACTCTGTCGTTTCTACAGAGTTTCTGCAGAAAATTGAAAATTTCCCATGCCGTAGGTATACAGTGAATGCAAAAAGTATAGAGAAAATTTATAGAGAAAATTTTTATTAAAAAAATCCTTATTTGTGATAAACGAACATTAATCAGTAAAAATATTACAAAAATGCCGTTGCGAGCCGGCGTGGGCTTGCATCGGCATTTTTGTATTATTATTGATTTATTCTTGGAGCCATGACCCTTTCCGTTATAAATTAATTAGCAATTTATTAACAACAAGTACATTCTATTTTAATATAAACAAAAGAGCTTCACGAAAATAACCGTGTTTATGACCTTAGAAGTTAAATTTCTTGAATATTTATACTGTACGAACATTTTTTGTGCATGCAAATAATACAATATTTTATTTTCACTGATTATTAAGATATTATAATTTAATTATTACCTTTTAATTATATTTTTAAAATAATTTTGAGACATACACAGTCTATTTTATTCTTCGTTAATAAATTGCTAATTAATAATAATGTTTACTTTCTAAAAATAAGATTTTTTTTAAAAAAAGATATCTCCACTGTGCGAATATTTTTCGCACTTACTGTACCTTTCACGAATGTATACGTTTTCCTTATTATCGCGAATAGAGAACGTTTTTGCGTATCTATTGCATTAAAATTTAAAATAGCTTTTTTACAGTGGTTCGTGATGCAATTCCTACTAGAAATGCAACGCGTGGCTGGAGGCGCACGAATCCCCGAGAAACGCGTTACATTTTTCAGCGTCTTTAGCGGGGAAAGACATATTCTCACCGCACCGTGGAAATTTCATCTTCAGCTTCGTAGTGCTTCTCTTCTCGAGCTTAAGAAACTATACGTCGAGTAACGGAGTGCTGCCAATGCTACCAGTTGCGTGGCGGAGTAAAGGAAGGACCGAGGCACGCCGAGCTTAATCCCGTCGCTCTGGAAAAGTTCCGCGTTCGCGGAGATTTTCCCGCAAAGCATCTCGTCTCGAATGCGTTTTTTTTTTTTATTCGTCCGATGATTTACATTGACTCCGCCGCAATTCGCGATTCCTAATAATCCTCGCGACTTGTTTCCAAGGCCGCGAGTATATTCCTCATATTATGGAAAATCGCCACCGAGTGCGGCAGTCGTTTAATCTTCTAAAATCGATGCGCAGTTTGAATGCGTCATACATAATGAATTAGCATTCATCATGGGAACAAAAGCTTCGGAATATGTAATTAGAAGATTAAGATATTTCGCTTGTTTACACTAAAAAAGAATTCATTATATCTTAATAAATATTTTTTTAAATATTTAAAAGTAAATTTATAGTAAATAAATATTTACTCGATGAAAAAAATGGTAGTGAAATCAAATTAATGATCTTATGTATCAAATAAATATACCTATACATTGAAAAAAATGCATATAATTTTGCATAGAAATTACATATTCATGACTGGAAAATTACATAAATATGATTGGAAATTTACAATTTCCAGTAAATTTTTAATCATATAATATTTAGTAATTTTCCAGTCATAAACATGTAATTTTCATGTAAAATTACATGTATTTTTTTTCAGTGTAATATTCAGTAAATGTTTACTTACAAATATTTACAGAAATATTTATTAAGATATAGTAAATTTTTTTTCGGTGTACAACTCACTGCAGAAATATAAATGTCGGCAAAATTTTTAATACAACTAGTTTACAAACTAATTTTGAATAATTTTTACATATACAATATTTGTGTTACTTCCTAACATATTCAACTTGTGTTAAACTGACACAAAAATTTGAGTGAACCGTTTGGGATGTGAAATGTGTTAAATTTAACATACATTCTGAAAAGTGTAGGTGATTAAAAAATGCTGGCCTCTAACATGTAAAACCGATCCAAAGTCATATAAAAAATAAAAATTAAACGCTCAACACTTTTGACTTGTTTTCTAATTTCGATAAAACTTCATATTATGCTTAAAAATTTTTTCTTATATCTCAAGGACCTGATGAAAATATTTCAATTTTCGACAGATTGAGTTCAGCGTCGAAAATTACCCTAAAAACAGTCTTCATATACTCTTGCAGAAAATTTTGTAAACTAGTGTATTTTAAACGTTAACGATTTAATTTTGTGGAAGACGCTGCCGAGTTCTATTAAATTAGTTACCCTTACGTTGTTTTTTTTTCCCGGTATCCTGTTGAGAAGAGCGCCGGTAAATCTGAAACACGCGACATGTTCGCGAATAATCGAAGCAATATATCTTAAAACTTCTTTTTTCCTTCGTCTCACATTTATAATATAACAACGGTATAGCAAAGTTCAGCTAGCAGTTTGCTCGAATACCCTCGAGGCGAAATCAAAGATATATCATGTACTGCAGCACGTCGCTCATAAAATCAGAGCCGTTCCGTAAACGCAGTTGCCGCGACGGTACATTTTGAGGTCGAAAAAAGCATAAGTGCTCAACTTGCAATCTGCGTTGTAATGTAACCAGATTATTCCGCTGTCGCATAAATACACGAGGAAATGCAATTGTTCATGCACGTTGCAGACTTTGTGAAATTGGCAGCCTTCCACGTTCATACTCACATAAAACATATATTACATAACATTAAAGAAACATATCTGTTAAAGCTATTAGGAAAATTACGTTAATAATTTCACCTTGTCTTCAATCTGCTTAATTTT
The DNA here is from genome assembly GCF_001594055.1 of Mycetomoellerius zeteki. NCBI lineage: Eukaryota > Metazoa > Arthropoda > Insecta > Hymenoptera > Formicidae > Mycetomoellerius > Mycetomoellerius zeteki. The sequence goes on from NW_017257512.1 coordinate 384,373, forward strand.
TCATTAACAAAATTTTGAATTATGTGGTAATGCGCTTCAAGTAAAATTAAATTTCCGAGATGCTGGAAGTAGAAACGAAATCTTATTTCGGAACTAAATTCAAGGGTACTTTGACAGTATTTTCAGCTAAAAGTTATCTAGGAGTATGTTGTAGTAATGTCAAACATCAAAAAAATTTAATAAAAAAAGCAGCGAGTAATCAGATTTTCACTGAAAAAAGCTCGTCTCCAAATTTATCAAAGATTTCATACATGAAAGGGAACGGTGCAACTAGGAGGGAATCCTGTATATAAATGGAAAAAGCGGAGTACATAATGTTCAAAATGCGCGACCGAGGGTGTGCGCTTATTGGTTATAAAACAATAACTCTCATCTGACCACGATATGAGACAGTGAATCCTAAAAATCGATTTCTGTTATGGTAATAAGTTACCTAACCGATTTCAATGACACAGCAAATGTATCTAACATGCGAGCGACACTGTCAGTCAGTGTCGCTCGCACACAGGAAGAAGTCTTTCTGGCGTGATTTTAGATTATTTTCCAAATTTCCTTTCTTGGATTTGATTAACTTTTTAACGTTAGTTTTCTCATTGCTACCTCAATAAAGACTAACTAAATCTAAAATAGGGACTCACTGTGTCTGACACTGACTTACCAACATATCAGAAACCGGTTTTTGAATTATTAATAGTAATATTTGCGATATGGTGCCTTGTGATCAGGATGAGCTTCCTAATTTTTGGGATAATTAATTTTAATTTTAAAGTTTTTCTGATACATTAGTTTTCCATTTTTTCTATTTTGATATTTTCAAAATTTCTTTTCTTCTTTTTTCTTTTTTCTTTCTTTTATTTTTATTCGAGTTTAATTTTGGCAATTATATTCTCGATGCGGGGAGCTCATCATGACAAGTTAATTTTTGTCACATTTTATATATGTGAGTGTATGTTGTCTCTGAAGAAGGCTCAAAAATGAGCCGAAACATGTAAGCGCGTTTATTAAAAATAAAGAAGTTTTACGCTTTATAGTCGTATTATTTGCGCAACGTCTTCCGCGTTTGACTCCTATTGCCCATGTTCTTTCCTAGTTCTTTTGATTTATAAGGAGTCTTTATTAGTTTGATTTGTTATACGGATTAGGTATTAATTTATATTAATACTTAATCTTAAAAGATATATATATACCTATGTGTATATATAATACTAAAAATTTTTTACCCGACAACTCTTTCTAAAGAAATTAAATTGTAAAAATACTAAGATAAAATGTAAGCTAAATTTCTATAATAATAAATTAACGAATGATATTTTGTCGACAATAACAAAAGATACTTAGTCGACAATATTATAATAACAGAAGATAATACACCCTTTCATTCTATTGAAGTTGGATTATCGCATTTTCCTTAAGCATTCTTTTGAAATCCGCATTACACAGAGATCAAAGTCTGAATTAGCAGAGAAAAATGACGCGACAAGTTCCGCATTCGCAAGAATATCGCTTGCAATAACGATGTTACTGGCACTTCGCGAAGCAAGCTTAATTTCGTTGCAGCACTCGAGCTAATCGATGGCGAAATTCTGTGACGCTCGTAAATTTCGAAATGAGATCAACAACTTCCTCCCCAACGTCAACAGGCTGAAGAAATATTCGCAGGGTTTGCACGATCGAAGGAAATGCGGGAGGAAAGGGCCAGCGGACGACTGGGGAGTAGCCGAAATTTTTGGCGTTTTATGCGAACGCCCGAGTATACGGCACTGTTTTTCGTGTGGCAGCTGGCTCGCATGGCGGAACAACACTAAACTCAAGACCCAGGACCGACATGGTGCAGTCTTATCGGCGCGCTCGCCTTATTTTTAATAAAAACTACGAAGGGGAAGAGGATGGTGCGAGATTAAAAAATTCACCGGCGCCCGGAGGCACTCGATGGCCTCGTAACTTAAAATTAAGAAAATTAGGAAGCCGCACGACCGACTAAGCTCGCGAAACGCTTACATGCTGTTCTCAGGAATTTAATAGTAATCATTTAGCGAATGATGCACCGATACGTTGCAAAACTTCATTCAAACATTTTTGGAAGCTGGATTTTGACGATAAGTTGGTCTCACGTTATTATAACAAGAAAATATGATCTCAATATGATAAATTATATAACTATCGTAAAACATTATAAAACTAATTTCGATTATGTGTCAATTACTTTGCACGACGTCCTCAAGACATTCATTTTACTATTAACATCGCATAAACCTTAGCATTTGATAATAAAGTTGTGAGAATTTTGCGTGACATAAACTTGGAACGGGTCGGTTAAGTTTTCCATTTTGTCTATCATACCGTACGACAGTCGGAAATATAAAAAAGAATGAAGAACGGAAATTATACTCGACACATAAAAGCGGTAGCAAAGTGGAAAAATGTCGTAGGCTCAGTAAATGTTTCTCGACAATAAATGATCATTATGTTACATAATAAAAATAGTAATTAACAATTCTCATTATACGCTTATATATATCATTACTCTGAGTTAAATAGATCAGTTTAACGAGTATCTGTGACATTTGCGAAACTTCTATCTTCTTTGATCCTCCAAATCTGACGCTAGGTTTATAAGATTCATTTAATTTTTATTAATTAGGCATTAATTAATTTCAAGGAACCAAAATGGTATAAAAAAGAATACTAACAGGTATGTAATAAGTATATATTAAGTATATATTAAATATATATTAAATGTATACTGAGTGTATATATACTAATCTTAATAAGAATAATGGAAATTTGCAAATGTAACGTAACAAAAATTGAATTGTTTGACATTTTTGATAAAGAAAAATTTACAGGTAATTGAATGGATCAATAGACACACCGTCATCTCCGGAGAGACTGTTAATAACAATATTCGAAAAAAGAAATCTATTCTCACCAGAAATACCATCGTAGGTCCACCATTCCTCCCAGCTGGCTTCGGATTCTGTAAACAGAGACATAAAAAAATATATCAGTAAAAGTCTTGTTTCTGAAATATTAATAACTACTTTCTAAACTCCTGTAACTTGTTCTAAACTGCATATACGGTACTGAAGTAACGCGCGTACGTTGCACGTTTTGGATTGCGATAGCCGCAATTTTCTTTCTCGTACATCTCGCCCGAGGTTCCGCAAACCTACATACGACGGAAAACTTTAGAGCTCTATCACTGGCGTCCGAAGACGCCGGCCGGTGCATCGATCAATTGCAGTTGTAGATCGGGGACGATCGGTCAATCGATTACCGCGCGGCAGAATTCTAAGGCGGGCGTCTCTCGAATTGTGCCACGTGGTTTTATGCGCGTCGGACATACCAGAAGTGCGACGGATCCATCCCGTTGCACGTGCACACACTCGGGAAACTCACGTTCCGTCTCCTCTCCTCCCCCTCCCCACCTCTCTCTTTCTCTATCTTTCTCGCAGCCTCCTGATCGTAACTCGACCCCATCCCGCTTTAGACGCTGACCTATATTCGATTATCTGGATGCATGCCATCCAACGCCGTACTGCAAACTAATTGCTTCAAATTGGAAAACTTTCTCGGGTTATCCTGAATCTCTCGCCTCATCCCCCCCCTCTCTCTCTCTCTTTTAATTTCTCTCTCTCTCTCTCTCCCTTTCTATTGTCAATCTCGGTGTTTCTCATCGGTGTTTCTCTTCTCGGTTCCACGAGCGATATTTATAGACGTCTACTCCGTTTCAGCGTTCATGATCCATCGGCCGTTACGGACTAACCGACTCATGTCTATAATATCTGACGCGCCACATGTTTATCCGTGTGTACGACATGCAACACAGCATACATGCTCGCTGATTGTACACTCGCGGTCAATAATACCTTTTCGCTGGAAGTTAGCTGCGTTTCAGGCAAACGCGTCGTACCTAATAGTAAATATTTGTACATACATCGTGATTGTTGAGTACAATTACATTGCTCGAATTTGCGAGTTATAATATCTATAGATACGATACGTGAAGCTTGAAGTGAGCTATATCTGCCTAAAACGCGGCAAGTCCAAGCGAATAGGAATTATTGACCGCGACTGTACAGTATACACCTTAATAGGATCGCACGTTCTCGTAACTGCGCGATTAAATATCAATCTCCGTACAATCTGCAGGATGTTTGGCAATTTTGTGCAACAATTCGAAGATTTATAAAGAAACATCATCAAAGAAACTGAACGAAATGCGAATATAAATTAACGCGATACATTGATCTTATTTGGCGAATTTATATCCGGACTGAGCTCCTGTTCGAGATAAATGACTTATATCTGAAAACGTCGTAGGAAAGTCCACGGGCCCCTGTAGCGTGAAGGAAACCATTTTACAAGTATCGAAATCTGCCATCGCGCTCGCGTGTTATGACCGGCGAGAATTGATGCGCTGTCGTCACGTGAAATCAGGTTCCTTACGTACGTGAGGTGAGAGTACGTGTGAACTTCGGCTGTCAAGAGCGAGTACAAATGGAATACGCGGTGGCGGATCGACAATCGTGAGCGGCTTTTGCGCATCGTGCATAATCGATAGTGACGCCTGTCACTGTCATGCACGACGGATGATATTATCAGCACGAGTATTGCACGCGGCAAATCTTGAACCCGATGTTAGAATCGAACCAAAAACAAACCGCGAACAAATCGAACACGATATTTACGTTATTCTGCAAACATGTTTATAAAATTTTATAAAAAATATATGTATATTATAAGATATGAATATCATTAAAAAAGTCCAAGAATTCCCAGATTTTCCAAATATTTTTGTTCAAAATTTCGGGTAAGAGATTAGAGAATTTTTTAATGCAACTGTCAACTAAATTGAAGTGTAAGCAAAGCACGTAAATAACTATATATTGAAAATTAGCATTATACTGGAATTCCATCCAATATATCTCTCATTTTCTATACGAAGAGAATTTTCTTTTAAAATTTACCCTGAAAATATGGTAGAGAGTTATGGTACAATATAATATTTTAAAGATTTTTACTATGCACTTTAGTAAAATTAATCAAGCTTATTTTATATTTTATTGTAGTTTTATTAATGAATGAAAGAGATTTACATTAAAATTCTTCGAAGTACAATGTTGTCCCACGATTATCATATTTTCAGGGTAAACTTTAAGAAAAAATTCTCTCCGTGTACAATTGCGAAACCTATAGGATAGTATAGGGAAGGTTTACTTCAATATAATAACAGTGAGCTACTCTAAACTGTAAAAAAGTATAATATATAAATAATATGTGTAAAAATTACACAATTTATAATAGAAATATATAAAATTGTGCGTTTTTATAAAAATTAGTACTTTTACCTCTAATTATGTAAATATTTTTATATTATTAAATTTTTATATTAGGCGAAAAATTACAAAAATAATATATAGCGTACTTTATAATTATTGGTAGAAGTCAAAATATTTTTTAATCTTATTTTTTACGTAAAGAAATATAATTAATATTAATATAAAAAATAGAAATGGTTAATAACCACTAAGTATTTTTACTATTAAGCATCATCAGATCATTAGAGATAATTGCAAAAGTAAATTACAGTATTTGTAAACAATAGTTGTTGACTTTGATAACCAAATCATAGTCGAATTAATTTGATATTTTAACGAATAATACATTTAGTTGTTCCAATATCTCTTCCAATAATATTTTTTTTATCAAAACAGTTTCAACTCGATTTTCAGACTTAACTCGATTTTGAAATAAAACAGATGGATTTCTTCATGACGCAATAAAAAGGTTTATTAGCCTCGTAACCCCGTTCAAGTTTCGACCGTAACATTTCCTCCGGTGGATATTTTAGGACAACGTCGCCCAATACGCCTAATTTGAATATTTCATTTGTGGAAGTCTTGTTTTCTCAGCAGAGAACATTCCATCATTCATCGCACGTTTTATATTCAGACTGTTCTGACGCGACACTCGATGCATACGAAAAAAATACATATTTACAGAGAGCTCCACAGTTCGCATAGTTTTACGATGAGAATTATGATGAGAACTTGCAGTTGATTCTTCTATAGCAGCAAATTTTTTTCTATTCAATTTTGTACAGTAGTGTAAATATCTAGCACACAGATATAGCTGACATATATTGTTTTATGAAGATGACAAATCGATAATTTCATCAGACCGAAGTCCACCGAAGTTATCATTATAACATGGCTTGCATATACAAAAATACGTTTATGAGATGCTTCCTGCTGGCATCATTTCGATTATCTGATAGTATTTATCAGACTTGGATCTCACATTCCTCTACACGAACGATCATGAACGGCGTTCTAAATACTTATATCTGACATAGCGCAAAGAAATATCGTCTACGATAATACAAAACTGTCACATATCGTTGGGAACATTTTCGTATTGACAGCGTATTGGCAACCATGAAACTTTTTTTCGTTTCGGGATTCAGTCGCATCTGAGAATTCTCTTAATATGGGGAAAAAATGAAAGATTTTCGATAATCATGTTACACTGTTAAATTTATATAATGCCAAATTATACTCAATTTGAGCTATTTTTAATCATTTCTCATCACTGCTCTTACCCAATATCTAAATCATTAATTTAATTAAAACAATGAAGTTATACAATTTAATTTAAGAAAATGTATTGAATTTGACTATTTAATTCATTATTTCTTGGATATAATGCTTACTTTGAAACTATAATCACAAAAATGGATTAATTTACATTTTGACACACATAAAAGTTAAAAATAACAAAATTATTATTTAACTCAAGAATTAATATCATCATATGTCTCGGTCAAATAGGTATTTGGAGTTCATTAATGCTATATAAACAGTTAGTACTTTCTAGATTTCTAAATTGACTTTCAAACTCTGATTACGAATTCTATGATACTATAAATCCTCCTTCATAGAGATTACTATCCTTTTAAAATTCGATATTTTCAGGCTACACATTCAAACTCAGAGATATCAAAACTCTCATAAAACCGAGTTTCACAATAATCTGATTATTTGTTTGAAATTTAAATGTTTAAATTCTGAAACCAGAATCAAATTCAGCGAAAACCTTCAAAAAGCAAGATGATCTTTCATATGTTAGAAAGGTGCGGTCCTCAAAGGGTTAAATTGCTTGTTACATAATTTAATTTGTAATATTATGTATTCCAACTTCAGTTTATGACTGTGTTTCAAAATCAATAGATAATCGACTCTCAGTTTACCTAAAATTGTAAAATTTTATTAGGTATATAAGAATATTATTAAGTATCCGCCTTGACCAAATATATGGTAGTCCTCTTCACCTATTTAACTCAAGGGATTGGATTACTATTGCTTTTTTGATATTTATTATAATAGTGTGCAATCTGCAACGTATTTGAAAATGCACGAAGACCATCGAATGTCATTGAAGTCCGAAGACCTCTAATGCACATGTCGATGCTTGACCTGTTTCTACTACTTACGTCAAGTAGCAGCGAGATGCTACAAGTGAATCTCACTTACTTCGCTTTTTCCTGTACTTCTTTCTTTCTTTGTTTTCTTATTATTCTTTTTCTTTTTCTCGTCTTTATATTTTGCTTTAGTTGCACTATAAACGCGACATTATATTATATAATAACGCAGATGCGAAACATTTCCCTGATTATTTTTTCATGCTAACTGCGAAAAGACCAACGCGCATAGCAAATATTCTAAGAATAAATTTAACAAACCACTTAAACTGAATGTGTCGGAATTTATTTTTGCGCAGAAAATCCGTTAGAATTTCTCTTATAATTGCAAAATAAATTTGAATTTTAAAAAATAAATAGAAATGTACAAAAAGCAAATCATAAATTATTTAAATACATATAATAAAAATCATTCAAATATCACTCTTGATGTTCTGCCTATTTTATAATTATCTCGTTATTCACAAAGTGTATCAAACGCCATTATGATTTATATAATGTATAAATTTTTCAATATAAGAGTAAGAATTATGTTACACCATAAAATAGATGTATTACAACTTTAGATTAAATTAAAATACAAGAAGCATATTTTAATTTTAGTATTAGCTTTTTTTTTAATATAAACGTTAAAGATGTTATAATCGTCAGACAAGCAACGCAACAATATTTCGCACAATCCGTAACAATCCAGTTTGCGCATTATATACTTTCAGAGCACGAAATAAACACTGAAATAACAGTTAAAAGATAAATATTGTTACGAGTGCTGTGGACAGCATTTCCGAATAAAACGTTACGCGAAAACTCTCTGAACGGAAATAGAAAGAGAAAAAGAGAGAGAGAGAGAGAGAGAGAGAGAGAGAGAAATGGGAAGCAAAAAAGGAGAAAGAGAGAGATTAGTTTGCAGTTGTCCAAGGACAAATTATGCAATTATATGTGCAATGAAAACCTGGCGACTGCAAGAACGTGCTCAAGGGCGGCCTCGCATGCACCGGATGCGTATACGGCTGCATGGAAATTGCAAGCGAATTAAAGGGAGCGTTGCCTCGGGGTAACGCTTACGCCAATTCTCGTCCGTCTCACAGTAAGAGCATATCCGTACCGGCAGGTACGAGCGCACTCACACAGTCCTCTTACATTCGGCAAATTGTTACTCTTATTACACGTGGAATCGATAGTACCGCCTATTCCGTCGCGCTCTCCTTACCTTTATGCCGCTTTCTCGTTCCCTTCTCCCACCGGAAAAACAAATACGCGTATCCTGACACGTGTATCGGACCTCGCTTCACTCTAAAAAGGCCGATAGAATAACTTTCCGTGAAGGTTTCAATAATTCATGTCACGTGCCGCAGCCGGAGATTCCGCGAGAAATACGCGACGCGGAAATTGATCTTATCGGAGAAAAGTTCAGACCTACGGGAATAATCAATACTTCATTTTAATTCCCCTTAAGATACAAAACTCGCTCCTCCTTGATGTGAAAATTATGAATTTTTTTATCATGCATGTTAATGTAAGCATTCTCAAATAAACGTGACTCCTCCCTGTCGATGAATCGATCCCGCGAATAGGCACCTCGTTCGATTTTTACCGCGAGCGATACTACGAAGTAAGCCAATTTTCCAGGCGCCCACGATGGGCGATAGGATAGGCGATATTGCCGAATCAGGGGGAAATGTTTGCGCTAAATTAATTTCGGGTCAGGCGCGAGCGGAGACACGTAACGTGTGTGTAGTGAACAAAGTGAAACAAAATTGAATCACGGATCGAAAGTGCGGGGGACTGGCGGGGTTGCTGCACCGGGGGTTATCCACTGGGCCGAACTAACGCACGCGAGGGTGTGTTAAAGCACCGCGGTTCGGATAATTTAAGTAAATATTTCGTGATATAAATGAAAGGCACGTGAGCCAGATACTGATTAAACATTAAAATTGATCGCCGCGGAGCCATACGAAATTACAGTCCACAAATGCCGGCGCACCGTTTCGCAAGATAAGACTGGGCAAATAACGGTGCAGATACTATCGCTTGTGCCTCTTTCTTTTATCATGGGGCATATCAAATAAGTCTATAACTAACCAACTGTAGACCGTATCACGGCCAAGTTATTCCACAATCAGGTGCATAGCGCACGAAATATTTTCGAGATACTAATGGGAGCTTCACGATGGGACACAAACAAGTCTCTAAAGCATCTTAAGGAGGTTCTCGCGCTACTTCCTAGTCAATAGACGGTTTATTCATAATAATATGTAAAACAATTAAAATAATGGAATAAAAAGATTACTAACAATATCTTATGCCATTATATACGTACATAATTATTGTTAATTTTATGTTACTAAATATTTTCAAAATAACAAAATAAAAGTTATAAGATGCTCATTTGATATATACGCATCGTCCATTTGACATATATTCTAGCTTTTTTCATTGAAGAATATAAATTTCTTGTAAACTGTACGGTCAGTTTAAATGAAACTTTACGAGAACAAACTTAAGTATTTACTTTATAATTATAACGATTTTTAAATTACTATCTTATAATGAAGTGTCTCAATTTAAAAGGGAATAACTACAGAATAAGGTTATATCTTCAACTTGTAATGTAAAATTCTATAAATTTAGAATTAAATATCTTCAAAATGGTATGGTAAAAGTCAATGAAATTTACGTTGATTTTAAATCATTTTCCAAATTTCCTTTCTTGGAATATTAACTAACTTCTTAAACGTTATTTTCCTACTGTTACCTCTATAAAGTCTAACTAAATCAAATAATAGTGACTCACTGTGTCTGACACTGATTGACCATCATATCAGAAACCGGTTTTTGGTGAGCTTCTTAATTTCCGGGATAATTAACTTCATTTTAAAGTTTTCCGATACATTAGTTTTCCATTCTCTCTAATTTGATATGTTTAAAAATTTCTTTTCGTTTTTCTTTTTTCTTTCTTTTATTTTTATCTGAGTTCAAATTGACAATTATATTCTCGATACGGGGGAGCTCACCATGACAAATTAATCTTTGTTACTTTTTATATACGTGAATGTATGTTGTTTCTGAAGAAGGCTCAAAAATGAGCCGAAATATGTAAGCGCGTTTATCAAATAAAGAAGTTTTTTACGCTTCATAGTCGTATTATTTGCGCAACGTCTTCCGCGTTTTGACTCCTATTGCCCATGCTCTTTCCTGATTCTTTCAATGAAATTTGTTCTAGATATTATTGATATTATTAACTTTTGCATTACATGTATATTATAGACTTGTCTTATATTTCATCAAACGCGAGAACCTCCTTAAGACAGTATTTAACCTTCGGTGCCACTCTCCATGTGGCATATCTGAGGTTTCTTTTACTATGCTATAACATTTTTATTAACCTTCCGACTGCAATCATAGTTTTACTTCCTCCGTCCAATCTCAGTCTTTTTTACTATTCTATACTTTCAAAAAGTGTGGAAAAATTTAGGGTTACTTTTCATCTCTATTACGTTATCAAATAGTTTTTTAATAAAATATTTTAGGAAGCAAAATCCGACCTTCTTTATTTCGGAGAAATTTGAGAATGACATTTTGTTTGTGCCAAAACGATTCAAATTAGTAAAGATACATATATTATAAATTTGCTTGTTACTGTTTTATTCCTTAATATTTGGCGTTTCAATTGAAAAACTTTGTTAAAATATGTTCATTTTCATGCGATATTTTTACAATACCCAGTATAATAAATACATGACAAAAAGATACATAGAATATAACACTAAAGAGTTAAGACAATTTTAAAATAAGAACGGACTATGAATACCGACCCAAGAAATTCTTCTTGTCGAACGGATAAATTTAACCTGCGTAAATCTGTTAATATTGATCTCATAAAATTTCAATATTGAAAGTTTAATCTTAATACGTGCATTGACATAAATGCTTTTTCAAAAGTAGGGACAAATCTCACGTACCGAAAGGATTCCGATATTCATTACGGATTAATCGATACAGTCGGCGTGCCAGTGATCCCGACACGTGATAATTCCGCGTAATTCTATTCGTATACACGTCGCGCAAAATTACCGGGCACCTTGAACGACGTGACGTGGAAGCGGAACGAGAGAGATCATCCGGCTCCGGCTAATTTTCTAATACTTATTCTTCTATTACAGCACAGTGCGCGCGTCCGCGCGTTACCATATTACCACACTCGTGATCTGAATACATGCATATTCATCCATACGTCTTTATAACGGCGGGCGCACACAGCTAAGGACCCTTTTTGCATAGAGAACCACCCCCGTATAAACGGATAAATTCAAATTGAAGCAGCACAAAAGTGTAAATGAACTTTGCGCCGAAAAGGGCCGCTTGTCCAGGAGCCGTCGACATGGATGACTTTAAAGAGCCGGATGGCCTTTGCGTATATATACGGCAGCCTCCGGATTAAAAGATGAAAAGAAGTACGAGCGTCGACGTACGCTCAGCAGACAGTTAATGACCGACAGTATACTTTCCTTCGCGTATTTAAACGACCTGCGTGTAAATTTCTTTTATAATGAAGTTTACTACAAAAGGGTCAACTTCAGTCTAACAAGCTTTTTCAAACTATAAAAATCTCCATAAAATGCGATACACTTCCATTTCCTCGCGATATTTTATGAAAAGTTCTTTTTACAAAGAATTAAGACTAATACGCATTTTTTTCCCAACGTGCACAATTCCGGCTTTTGCAAAGTTCACAATTTGTTGTTTTTTAGATAATTAGAAATAATGCTCTTTCTCATTAATTGTAAAAGTATAATGAATGCTTTCCATTTAGTAACACAAATCGATAGTTGTCGTTTTATTTTTATTACTCACTGATAGATAGAAAGATATTTGTGTCGACTCGTGTCACTAACAATTGTAAATGGAAAACATTCAATATAAAGTATACAAAGTGCTTCATAATGACAACAAAAATGAAAATCTTCGGAAAGAACGATTTTGCTGAAAGATTTGCTGAATATAGATTTGAAAAGTAATTTTGTTGCCATCAAAACACGTAAACTATGTTGGAAACTAAGAAGCGACGAGCAATGCTGCAAAATATTTTGATATTCTAGCAACCTTTGATATTCTAATTTGAGTCCCTAATAAAACTATATTTTTATGATCCAACAAAATTATTTTCATATCTGTATCTAGCAAAATTTGAAATCTTGCAGCATAATCATTCTTTTCATGCACAGAAATATTTCCTCTCCAATACCAATTTTTCCACGTATATCAAAGCCGCATGCTTCTTTTGGACAAACTTTTGATTAATCGCGAAATATATGGAGGTAACAAGCGGGTCGTAAACGAATTCCCGGCTACCTACGCTCTTCGCGAAATGTCGGAGGGGTGCAGGCGCGTAGGAGGGGCTACCTGCGGCGCGTTCGTTCGTGCTTGAACGAAGGGGGCGCGAAATGGGTTACATGGAGGAGAATGGGATAGAGGAAAGGAAGGTGAGAGAGCCGGGGTGTCCAAACGAGTGGCCAAATGTAATTTAAAGAAGGAACGAACTTCATCTCCTACCACCACACTCTCGAGCCCACTCACCATCATCTCCCCGCCATCTCATCCTCCGGGCAACGACCAGGAAGAAGAAGGCGAAAAGTTCAGTCTGGTTTACAATTCAGCCCGCATACAACCAACTGACTCTCTGCCTTCCTTCCCTCCTTCCTCAGCATCATCATCTCGCTCTTTCCCGTCAGTCCTCACTCTCGTCACCGTTCTTGTTTGATTTCGCTGAACTACAGTCCATTTCGAGTTTGCTTGACGCAAGTCGCTATATAACAGTGCCATCGATCTATGAATAATATTCCCTTTCTTTTACGGTTGTCTTCTTTCCGTCGTCACGTCGGTTAATGTAAATGTCATAAGACTTAATGAGTCTGTCCGATAATCTGACAGACGGACACTTATACTTTGTATTCCGTATTTTACCAATAAATGATTGACGTTCATATCTTTAATCTTATTACAAATTCCTATCCTACCTTATATACTGTAACATTCTTATTAATTCTTATTATGTTTATCTCTAAGATTTTTATATACATTGCAGCTTCTTAATATATATTGTAAAATATTTATAAGAATCGTTGTAAATTTTCTTTTCAATTAATCTCTTTTATATCTTATAAATACTTAAAAAATGAAAAGTATATATCTACTTATTTTTTAAAACGAGAAAAAAGAAAAAAATATTGTTTAAATAAAAAATTATACAGTTAAAAAAGAGACTTTATGATTTTATATTATGTGAAAACTTCTGAGCGCGAAGAAAGAAATTTCCATACTCTAATAAATTCATTATTTAGATTAGAGTGCAGTAATACAGAGTGCATTATAGATAAACCAACTTGAAATTTCCTTAAAAATATGTTTAAATATGAAGAAACAGAAATAATTATAAAGTAAAGAAAAACTGTACAAGTCATATACATTAAACGTTAAGGTATACGAAATGGTTTGATTTGATATATAATAGAATTAATGCACACGACGTTGATTAATTCAACGTGAAATATCAATATAAAATCTCAAATAATCAAATATTCTCCATTTAATACAATTTCTATCAAAAATATAAAGTGATAAAGAATCGATAAGAAAACCGTGGTGAATGAGACGCGTGCATCCAGTTCCTTCGATATTCACTTAACGTGTGGTTCCAGTAGAACGGATGCGATTCGTTAAGCTTGATATCACCGTGCACTTACGGCGACAGCGGCAATAAATCGCACGCCCGCACGCGAATTCTCAACGATTCGAAATGCCGTCGAGTGTCTGCGTGTGAATAGCTCGACGTCTACGTGTAGATCGTGTAAACTACTTCTTTACGCGTAATCCACGTAGACGGTGCATAATTCACGCGAACGGCGCCACTAATGGCCACGCTTCTCCACCTTTCCCTTGTTTTTAAAAATAAACACTTTAATAGAAGAAATTAAATTTAATTTACGATTATTTGACATTTTTCCTGTCGTACTAACGTTGCGGGGAAAAAAAAATAATTTAACGCAAAATATATTTGTACAATTCAAGAAATAATCGAATAAAATTTAAAATTAAGTTTAGTACAAACTTATTAACAATATGAACTGAATATATTTTTTCAACAAGCAACCTTAGCTTGAGAATTATTTTGCATTTATTTTGTACATTTTACACGATGTAAAATCGAAATCAACAAATTTCTTCTCGTTCATCGATTAGACGTTTCGCTTCGATCGCCGAATGCTCCCACCTCGTCTGGGCGCCCGCTCAAACATAAACTCTTACTACTTGGTGCAAGGGATCGAACCGGCGCGGCGACGGCGGCGTCTCGAGTAAGTGCGGCCGTAAACACACGCGCGCTGGTGGTCTCCTTAATCCTTAAAACCTCCGGTCCGTGCGCGATTCGTTCCACCGTTCATCCCTGAATTTATCGCCTTCTCGCGATGCGGCGCGTCGCTCCACCGACGACGCTGGCGGAGTCTCGTTTCGGAGTTCTCGCCATCATCTTCCACGGCGCCGCACTACGAATGTTTTAGCGACGGCCACTATCGTCGCTTCCATTTCCCGGGAGGGAAAGGAGGGTGAAAACAACGGGTAGGAAAAAGAGGCGCTCTTGGGATAAAGGTTCCACGCGAGTCGCGTTTACTCCGCGTCATCAGCGTAATTGTATGCGAGGGAATAAACAAAACTATAAAGCTCTCGCTGGTCCGGATTACTTTTCCGCAAGTTCTCTCTCGCGGTTTCCTCTTTTTCTCTCTCCACGCCCATTTTTCTCATCACCCTCTCCCCCTCTCTCTCTCTTTATCTGTCTTTCTCTTTCTTGATCCTCGTTTGGTTTCTTTGCATCTTGCTGAATCTCCTTGCGCTCCTTTTCGCTCTCCTATCTCCGAGGCTTCTGGGATCGAGAAACGCGCTTGTGCGCCTAACTCACACGTGGCATCGATCCTTTCCTGTGCAAGTGAATCTACAGGGTGTATCTCGAAACACAAGAACTCAATTTTCTATTTTTTAAGATCATTGTAAATATTAATACAATTAAATAAAAAATTAAAGTAATAAAAAATAAAATTGTATATGAGTGAATCTATATGAGTGACTTATCTATATAACTTGTCTATATGAGTGAATTATAATATATTATGTAAATTATATATTATAAAGAGCGATTAAATACAATTCGTAAGCAATAAAGATGAACTTGATAAACAAATTCGTTATTAGAATTGATTTTTGGAGCAATTATATTATTAATTTATTTTAAATAAAATTGTTTTCTATTCGCACACATAAAAACGTATCGAGATGTTACATAAGAATAATATTTACTGTATCGTAGACCTCTCTTTGGTCGGACTTCTCAAGAAGGCAGATGTCTATGTTTCCAGACACGGCCTGTAAACCAACGCTTTCTTCACGAAACGTGCACACATGTGTTGTGTAAATACATGCACACGCAACGACCGACGCCCAGACCGACTCCCATTCTTCCTTGGCGGTTGCTTTTTATTTACCCCATTTCCTTCTTTGTTTACTCGAGGGGTTCCTCGGCTATCCTCATTCCTCTTCTTGCTCTCCGATGTCTCCCAATCCTCCTTTCCTACGAAATCGAGCACAGCCTCGGGGATGGCATGGCACACAGGGCCGAATCAAACGGTCTCGTCACCCTCGTCGACGTTCCCTCTCGAGGACCGACCAATGGGATTAACGGGCAATCGGAGTGGCAGGTAAAATTCTCACTGGGGTTCAACTCAATGGCTCCCTTAAACTCCCGCAGCTGAAACCCTCTCTCGCCAAAAAGATTTCGTAGATAAACGAAAAGTGTCAATTGTAACGGTCTTTTTTCGATTTCGCCATTTTTTCTACGACACATATGTATGGCGTATATGTCCTCACGCGCCTTATGCAATTTTCATAAAACGAATTAATACTATAAATGAGATATATCCCATTCTGATATATGTGCGATTATAGAAGACAATTTTAGCGAAATTGCAGGCGAACGCGGATCTATTTTGTATATCTATCACATATTTATATCTGTTACGACATTTACTGCAGAAACCGTAGAAATTAACTATACTGTATCTACAAACACTGAAAGAAAGTTCTTTAGTATTTGTGACTGTAATTACTTGGTACCATAATCATGCAATTACTATTGCACGAAAAAAACAGTTTTATTAAAGTTTTTAAAATTTCACCTAGATGTAGATTTAAAAATTTTATTAAACTATCAAAATAATTATATAAGAAACTCAAGTATGATGAATAATACTGCAAAAATTTCTTTAGGTACATTCTAGCAATCAGTTTTATCGTCTTACATTATTTTGACAGTTCGATAAAATTATTTTCAGATTTGGGTTTAACTAAATTTTTAGATACTTTAGCAAAATCGTTTTTTCTACTTGCTATATTAACAATAATTATTAGATTTATAATTCCATCAAAATATATATATATATAATTGGCACCGAAAATGTCATAAAAATAGTTACAATTACCATAATATTTAATCATACTTTATGCTTAGTTTCCTACACTTCATTATTCGTTAATATTATGTTTGATATACAATACATAGTAAATTTTCAATTTTGCTATTTTAATTTTACGCGTACTCATTTCATTGCTAAATAGCATTCAAAATTAAAATTCAAGTCAACTTATTTTATCTTCTCAGTTTCCCAATGGTAATTCATGGCATTTATCACGATTGTACCGCAAAAGCATGCATGCATGTACTGTAGATACAAAACGCGTTCTGGCAACGTTTTACAATCCTTTTGTTGCGATAGGCAAAGCGCATGGCTACGTCACTGACATGAAATTTACGTTAGAGAAAACGAGGGGTGCAGGTTCCGCACTCGTAAATACGCCCTCGTAAACACGTGCCCCCGCGGCGGCATTAGGACACGTAAATGAACTAATATCGCGTTCCACCTCTCATCCTCCGCGGCACAAGTGCTTTCCCGGCGCCGGTCCTAATTACGCCAGCATAATGAATCCGTGAGACGAAGCACGATGATTTCACAATATTCTCCACAAACGACGCAGGCAAGACCGCGCATAAAGTGCAATTGCATCGGAAGAAGATAAATAACAACGTTAATGATCAACATTACAATTTAATCGTTTCTCAATAAAAGAGATTAACGTAATTTTCATTGCAACTACATCTCAAATATGTAACGTATTCCTCATTTCATAACTTTTATATATCTTTATAAACAAATACTTTAATACTATAATTCAAAAGATTGATAGAACATATTTTTGATACGACTTCAATCAAATATTATTTAACCGGCATTTGATTTCCGCGAAAACACGTGCATGCCATTCGAGAGATGCAACACAGAGGCGTTCATCAGTGTCCTTAACTTCCGGAATGCTCATCACGCAAGGAAACATCGAATGCAAGTGCAACGGGTTAAACCCGTGAGAATGAGGGTTCGTAGCGCTGGGGGGTTTGAGTTGCGTGCGCTGTTTCTAAGCTGCTTAGAATTTACGAGCTACGTCGCAAATGGCACCTTCATCCTCTGTCTCGGGATGCAACCGAGTAAGACATTCAGTCTGATCCGTGAACTTTGCTGACATCGCGACAAGCCAGCGTTCCGTAAATTTCCAATCATCCAAAAACAAAACAATATGTATCCTAAAATTCCGTTTCGTTTTATGGCAATTTCAAAGATCGTATCCAACAATCAATTATTTTTAAGTTTAAAAAATTTCTATTTTTTAATATAAGCAAACAAACAATTATATTATCCATATTATGCATTCACAGTTTTTTGGTTAAGCCTTATAATAACTGTATTGTTATCGCCTCGCCATTTGTTAGCATTTTACATTTTTATTGTTTTTGTAATTTTTAATATTCGCCGTTAAATCCAATTTGTGAGTTACAAGTTACAAATAATAAAGTCATTATAATTATTATTAACAATAATGATCTACGCAATCTTGGTATTGATTATCCAAAAGAATCCTTTCGTTAAATAGGTCTGACCTGGATCGCGCGAGCCTACAAGAAGACGACAACGTGTACTCAATTCGTTACAAAGTTCCAATATTGGATCATCCGACATTATCGACTCGGCTTCTTCGAAACTGCCACACTTGACATTTTTCATTGCTTTCGTTAGAGATGTTTATCTTCCGGGAAGGTCACGTAAAAATTACTACAACTATCTGAAGTCGTGACACGCCGTTTTACATTTCTCGCATAATTCATAAGTACGCGTGGTAAAATTATTTTTAAAAAACTACGATGTCGAATGGGTTAACGTGTTCTTGCAACTTTTAATTCATTAACTCACGTGAATTCAACGCGGAAAAAAAGAGACCCAACGAGGCTAACGTTTACTTTCTCCCGGACATGGCTGATGGTGCGTACCTACGCACTTAGGAACGGAGATTGGTGCAGACGAGAGAGAGAGAGAGAGAGAGAGAGAGAGAGAGAGAGAGAGAGAGAGAGTCGGAGAGGCAGTAACTTCGTTCAGGTTAGCGATGATTCGATTTACCTGGAAGGCCGGTACGGCCAAGTGTACAACATGTTGCAAGCTGGGACAGCAATATGTAATCCACTTTAACCACACGCGCGCTACCTCTCCTGTCTCTTCTTCTCTGTCTCTCCGCTCTCTCGCGCACGATATTTATCCCTTTTCCTACTCCCATTCCTGTCACCCTCTCTTTCTCTCTCGCTTTCTCTGTTCTCGACCGCGGATGTTGCCTACCGTTGAGTAAATTTTCCATATTATGAGAACGCTATCATCGACCCTCATGATGCAAAATCTTAAAAAACAAATTGTTAAAAATTACATATCGAAATTACCGTTCAAAAATCGCAACTATAAAGGGTTTTATGGAAAAGAAAATAGATTTCTAAGAATTATAAAGAATTTTTCGAAGCATCTTTGCTGACGTATAGTTCTAATATTCCTATCAATTCTTATGTATTATTGAGATTCAGATCTCACACTGTTAAATCTATAGTGTCAAATTTAACTTAACGTGGGTCGCCACTGCTCCTACTCAATTATATCGTTATTTTATACTAAAACAATAGTTATATTTGACTATACAGTGTCAATTTAACACGATATAGTGTTAAATTTAACTATCGTGTTGGTAAAAAATAACTATATATTTAGTAGAAGCAGTGGTGACTCACATTAGGTTAAATTTGACACTATAAATTTAACAGTACAAGTTTCTATAAATTAATTCTATCTTCTTTTTTCTCTTTCTTCCCTTTCTTTTTCTTTCTCTCTTTAGTCGCTCGTATCTTTGATCTATTTTCTATAGCAAAGTCAGTATATTGCTCAATTTAATTTAATATCGTTATATAAAAAGGAAAGGTAATTTCATTAAGTTTATCCGACGTCATAATCTAGTTTATTATTTTTGATATCTCTCTTCTTCTTCTATAATTATAGATTATCAATAATATAGATTTTATGTAATATTTATGAAACCAAATCTACATATTTTATAAATTACCATAATATTTAGCACGGTATCATTTAATATATATGAACATCAATATATCTTCATTTCTATTTGTCATACACAATCATGAATGGACATGATTATTTAATTTCGAATTTTATTGAAATAAAATAGTTAGGTATATATAGGTTTAATCTGAGTGTCACGTTGTCGAGTAAAATAAAATCAGTAATGGAACTTTCCGGAACAATATAGTCAACAACGCGTACGTTACAGAAAAATTGAAAAAGAACGCCAACTATCGCGTTGGACAATATTTAAATATTTCGCGATAGTTTAGAAATAACACGGAATAATTAAACGAAGCAAGAAGTCTCTCTCTTTCTGAAGAAAAACGAAATTGCATCGCATTTTACATTTCGTGCATACATTTCTGGAAGACCGTACTGTACTTCGCTTTGAGACAGTCCTACAGATTCCGCCATCTTTATACCGGACCCGCCTGCCGCCTCTCTTTCATCTTATATTCATTCATTGAATGTCAACTATGCGCCAATATTATGGTTTCGCTTGTCGATCGATCTACTCACGATCTCCGGGTAGAATCGTTTAGGTCAAATGCATGCTATACGTCTCAGCTCGGAGAAGCTTGACAGAGGTCGGCCATAATAGTCTGCTTCCATGGCCGACATAATAGTAACAAGGCACGTCCGATAATTAAACTCAGGTCAGCTATATTCTTCCTTAATGACAATGCGTTGATCGTATTTATTAATAATTTCACGACTATGCGTCATCCTCGAAAATCAGGATTGTCGCGTTTTATGAATAAATCGACATGTATATAGTAATCCTTCTTAATAAAAAAACACTATAGTGACACATATAAAATTTTTTAAATTTTGCACTATGTGTGGATTGTGTTCTAAATACATTCTTCAATTAGAAAAAATGATACATGTCAAATTTAAATAAAAAACAGAAAAGAATTGAAAACACAAAAAATGACACAGATCAAAATAGGAATAATTTTATGGGTCTAACATGACATTATACGAAAATTAATATCTACATTACTTCTAGATTTAAAACTAGAAACGAATAATTTATGATTAGTTCTAGTTAAGCTTAGTACTGTCGCAAATAATTAATTTTAAAATGTACCTTCCTCTCGCCTGAACAATTTTATTCTTGACTTATATTACTTTTCTTGTAAGAGTGCGATATGCACATTTGGAAATCGCCTAATGAAAAATCTCTATTTAATGTAGAAATCTTAGTTTATCTACATATGTATTTGTAGAGAGAGAGAATAACAATTCTATTTCCAAAGAATAAGGTTAATTAAATTACTGTATGTGATGTAAAGAAAGGACGGAAGTATCTAAAAGAAGTATCTAAAAATTTAACTAAATACAAAACTGAAAATAATTTTATCAGACCATCATAATAATTATGTAGAACGCTCAAACTGGTTGCTACAACTGGTTGCTACAACTGGTTGTTAACATTTTTTGTAACATTGCTTATCATGCTTAATGATTCCTATGTAATTATTTTGATAATCTAACAAAATTATTTTCAGATCTGTACCTAAATATATTTCAACAAAATCGTCCTTTTCGTGTGTATAATTGTAAAGTATAAAGTAATGCACAGATTATATACAAAAACCAAAGATGTTTACTACCTATTTTTACGAAATAGGAATGTGTTAATTAGATCATTATCGCGCCCATTGCTTTCAATATAAGAGAACAACGTCCACGCATTTTCTCTCGTAATAGCGTCATCTCATCGCGGACTAGATTGGAAATTCCAAGACGGTATTTATTTTGCATAATATTCTTTTAAGACTCAAATTTAAGACAACAATTGTAACATATTCGGAACAAGTTAATAAAGTCAAGAATGTAAATGACACACGTTATTTCTACAAAAAAAAATCGATTTTGCTGGGATATCTAAAAATGTAGATAGATAGTGTAAATATAGATCTGTAAATAATTTCGTTGGATTATCGAAATAATTATGTAGTTACGTTCAAACTTTTTGTTAGAATGTTAAAACCTTTGCAGCATTAGTCATCATGCTTGAGTTTCCTACACTGGAAAAAAGTCTGGTTATATTAATTAGAATTTTAGTTCAAAATGGACAAATTAGAATTGTTTGGTTGAATTTATTAGGTATTAAATTTCAGACAACGTGAATTTACTATAATTTGATAACCAGAATTTTTATTATGATCAGAATCTTCTGATTCGTTTGTTTTCAATCAGAAATTTTTTTCTTTTGTCATTGTCAGTGTAATTACATTGTAATTATTTTGATGAGACAACAAAATTGTTTCCAGATCTGTATCTACCCAAATTTTTAGATATTCCAGCAAAACCGTTCTTTCCGCGTACCCGAGGTATATACCGTCACATGGGCAAGAGCATGCCATAACTTACCAATTTAGAACAGATTTTCATTAGTTTAACTTCCGCCGGCGTGTCTCTACTGTTTCACAACATTCTGTGGACAACATAGTTTCTCTCTTGCAACGTAATTAATTTAATAGGAGGGATCCGTAAGTGAAACGACTGCATAGCAATGATCTTCGCATTGTTTTACTCGAGTGATACACTACTTCACACTGGAAAAAGAGTCTGATTCATTAATTAGAATTCTGGTTGAAAATGGACAATCAGAACTTTCTAATTGACTCTACTATAATTTTATTATAATTTTAGTTCAGATAACCAGAATTCTGATTGATATCTTCTGATTCGTTCATTTTCAATCAGAAAGGACCTCGCACGTTTCATATGGAAAAATGACCCCGATCAAATTGCTTCGTTTTCAGATATGTTGTACTTCTTGTGATTCTGAACAAATGTCTCCATTACCACATTTACATAAAATCAACAGATAAAAAGATATAGCGCTTTGAAGTCACAGAATTTTAGTGCCGCTATACCTCCTTAAGATAACTTGATGCTTTCTTTTATATGTAATAGGTATACATACGCATGTATTCTTGAATGTAATTTCGCGCGCATACACACACACACACACACACACACACACACACACACACACACACACACACACACACAATATACATATGCGTGTATACATATATAATACATTACCCTTAAAACTCAATTTTAGTGTTATTCACAAGGGAAGTTTCACAACTGTCCGGAACCGATTTAAAATTAAAAAAAATTTTTTTTGTTAACAATTGTTAAACAAAAAATTAAAAAAATTTTTTTCTTCACAACATTGAAGTACTCTTGAAACCGTACAACTTTTGTTTAAAAAATTTTTTTCTATCTTTTATACTTCCAACGATATTCACCTCGAAAGAAAAATACCGTTTTTTTTTCAAAGGGGTGTTTCACCCCTTAAACATGAGTTAGAGCACATAAAAAAATACGTGTCTCTTAGATTTTCGTGTTTAACAACATATTTCATGAAGAATCAAATCGGTTTTGGACAGTTGTGAAACTTCTCTTTTGAATAACACTAAAATTGAGTTTTAAGGGTAATATATTATATATGTATACACGTATGTGTGTATATGTGTGTGTATATGCACGCGAAATTACATTCAAGAATACATATGTATACCTATTACATATAAAAGAAAGCACCAAGTTATCTTAAGGAGGTATAATGGCGGCACTCAAATTCTGTGACTTCAAAGCGCTATATCTTTTTATCTGTTGATTTTATGTGAATGTGGCAATGGGGACATTTTGTTCAGAATCACAAAAAGTATAACATATCTGAAAACGGAGCAATTTGACCGGGGTCATTTTTCCATATGAAACGTGCGGGGTCCCTTTGTCTTAGGGTGCGACTTCATATATTCGATATTTATCGAATCAATTAATGTTCAAATACAATCTTTTATTTTCGCGATTCGATCAACGATCGAACGACATCTTAGCAAAATCCTTATCAGTACGATCGTCACGTAAATAACAGCGAGTCAGCGAGTCATTCCGCGACGTAATCCCGCACGTGTCACGCGAGTATTTGCCGATGACAAACTCGCTTTCGAGCGAGCCATGTCGACCGGCCCGTGAGTCCAGTTAGTCGAGTGTGTTTAATCGAATAATATCTGCGACACCCAATAACAATACACCGCGCCTCACCCTTCTCATTGTCGCGGGACGATAGTGCAGCACGGAAATAGAGACGAGTGCGCGGGTGCACGTTTATATAGATGTGCTTGTGTTAACACGTTTATGTACGAGGGATGCGTTCTCCCTCCCCGCTGTGCTACCCCCGCCTGCTACACGACTCGCACATTTATCGGCCACGCTCGATACGCACGTTTCTGCACGCACAACCGCATCCGCAGGCGACTGCACACGTCCACGTAGCCTTGGTTATTTGTTCGATATGAGCCGGCGTAAAGCGGTTTCGGTTATTTGCGTACACATCGACGTCGCTAGAGTTCACGGATATATATATTTATAAAGCGAATCACGTGTTTTCCTATTTTTCCTCTCTCTCTCCTGCAACCGAGATATTTTATACTGAGCTTAAAATAGTGAAACGGGATTGACAGATGATTGCTTCTCTCGGTAAGCGTATTCTATTTTATTCGAAGTAGCTTTTAATTCTAACATATTATTTAGAATGCTATTGTTATGCTTAGCACTAGAATGTTATCGATATATAAATTTTATGTATAAGAAGAAAATAAACCACTCTTAATTAATGTAATAAGCTTTTCATACGTTTCGCACTTTTAATGACAAAATATTTATAATTTATCATTTTATAAACAAAGAACCTAATTATCAATTTAAAAGGAAAGAAAGTATAAGCATATTATCAAATTTGAATGAAATGATGTATAGTTCAACTGTATGCGTGTGTAACTGTATGTATCTCTTTATAACAAATAAAATATATAATAACATAAAACTGTTTAAAAAATAAAATCACATCATGCTCTTTATTATGATACTAACCACCAAGGGGCCCAACCAATATACATGTAACACAGATTTTTTTAAATTTATCTTTGCTTTAGCATAACAGATTAAATCTCTTAATGAAAGCATATCTTAGCGCTCAATGACTTCGCTTACTTGTAAAATTTATGTATCGATAATATTCTAGTTAATTTCTAAAAAAAGCTTAATAAAATTAAAATATTTAAAGTTTAAAAAAAGCTTATCCGATCGTACACGAAGAGTACAGTTTTGCTGAAGTATCTAAAAATTTAACTAGATACAAATCCGAAAATAATTTTGTTAAGACTATTAAAATAATTACATAGAACCTTCAAATAGTAATAAGACGCAAATTAGCGATGCTGCAAAGATAGTGACATTCTAGCAACCAATTTGAGCGTCCTACATAATCATTTTAATTTAACAAAATTATTTTCAGAACTTTCAGATACTTTAGTAAAATCGTTTTTTCCATGTAAGAATTAACAAAGTTTGCAGTCAATTTTTGATTCTATGTGACTGTTTTCCGATATACAATGCAAATAAGATAAACACATGGCTGTTATGGACGTAACTAGGTTCACGGCAGATGATATTTTAATTAGTACATTAATTTAGTACACTACCAGAGATCCAAATTTTCATCGGTATTAGGTTCGAAAATGTATGACATCGACGAACACCGAGTAGACCGGTACGATAATTATCCACGAATATCACGCGATAGTGCCGCTCTGTGCACGCGTTATTCTTCAGATTAAGCTGGGTATTATAACAGACCCACACGTATTAACGAATATTACGTTCATGTTCCTTTACGTAATAGCAAAATGTACACTATTAAATAAATAATGAGAATTTTTACTTAACAGCGATAATAAATAACGCTTCTCCCCACTTGAATTATATTTATTTATAAATATAATTAGGTATAAAATAAATAATTTTTATTTACAATAAAAACTAAAAAGATTATAAAGTAAATAATCCGATAAGAAAATAAATTTTAACGCTATAAAACGATAAAAACTTCTCTTTTATTTTTGATAGAAAATCATTTTTGTTGGTTTTTTAGTTATTATAGGTTTATTAAATTTCTTTTTATGTGAATTAGCATCTACGAAAATAACAATTTTGCTGAAATATCTAGCTAAAAATTTAGCTAGATTTGAAAATAATTTTGTTAGATGATCAAAATAATTATGCAGGATGCTCGAACATAACGCTGCCAAAAGTTTTGATATTTTTAGCAACCAATTCGAGTGTCCTATAATAACTATTTTGACAGTCAAAATTATTTTCAGATTTGCATTTGATTAAATTTTTAGGTAAGTACTTTAACAAAGTTCTTTTCGATATTTAGACATTTAAGATATTTTAAATATTTAAGTAACATCTCTTTATAACACACAAATAAACTAATTCAAATAGCGCTAATAGAATCCCATATACGAAATAATAGAATCGCTAATAGAATCCTTATCTTGACTTCTTGTATAATATTTGAAATTGAACAATTCAACCTCCGCTGATCCGCAATTGCATATGTACCGATCCATGCACGTGCAATGCGGGATTCCCGACCGGTGTCGCGTCTATGCGTATGCTATATATAGACGCGTGTAAATGTGTCAACATTGTGTATCCATAACCCCGCAGATGTTTCGGGTTAGGATTTCTGTGGAATGTTATACCGCGCGTGTGTGGGAGAGGATTGGTAATCTGGTGCGGGAAACGCGCGCGAGGGGCAGAAGGGTTTGAATTTGGGTCGCGCGATAAGGGTAATCCAAGGGTTTCGAAATGCCAGATAATTTCTACGAAGACCTTGTCCCGCCTCGCGTTTACGAGTATTTCGGGCGAGGTGGCCATCGCCTCGATCGCGAGAGAGAATGCGGGTAATTTTGTATCGCGAACGGTTCCGAACGGCCGATCCTTGTTTGTGGCCAGGCTCTCGTTTTGAAGTTATGCAGCTAGCCAATTATTATCATACCGGTGAATCGTGCGAGGAAATACATATTGCCGGATTATATGGTCTCACGTGGCAAGCGCAGAATCACGGAATTATTTAACGTCATCGGAGAGATGAATCCAACGCCCAAAACGGCGTACCCGAGACTTGATGCACTCCGACTTTCTCTATTTCTCGCTAGTTATTTGATACAACTCGAGCGATACAGTAAGACATTTCAGTAAATAAAATACCTAATTGAAACATTCAAAATATATAAAGAAAATAATCAAAAGTTTATAAGAGATAGTAAAAGATAACACTAGTTTACATCCAAAAATTATTTTGATCCAGAGGATAACGTTAACCTTTTTTACAAACAAATTTATTTTACATATTAAACTTTAATTATTTTGGAAACCTGACTTGTTGAAATTTTCGGCGCACCGTTTTCAACACATATCTATAAGAAGTATCTACCTTATATGGCTTAAAATAATTAAAAAATATTTAAATTTAAGAAACAAGACTCCTGATAATTCAAATAAACAAAATAACAATGGGCATATAGGAGTCAAGCGCGGAAATTGCGCAAAAAATTAAAGATATTTTTTTAACTAATGTTTTTTTTTACCAACTTTGCATTGTTCTGCCAAATTCAGAACTCATTCTTCTACATTGCTACCAAGTATTAATATGCGTGTTTGTACGTACGTATGTGTGCGATATTGATGTAGTAGTGATATGTCATATAAATCGTATGTGTGTCCTTTTGAATCATTAAAACAGTGATGCCGTCAGAGTTTGGTCTCTTCACTTTAGAATCCCCTTAATAACAGCAGAGTTGCTAGTGCTTCACCATTTACGTATTTACTCATTTCTGCGAATCTCAAATGTAATTCTTCGAATACACGATAAATTAAATTAAATTAAATTAAATTGGATTAAGTTAAATTAAATTAAATTAAATTAAAGATCGCTCGTAAGTAACTTCGTTTTTATTCGGACTCATTGCGCATACATAACGATGAAAGATTTGTAAAGCAAAACAGCTGCTATTTCAACATCCAATAATGTATTGATATTAAAATATCTCCTGCAGAGCTACAAAATCGACAACCTACGGCGCGCACGATTTTCACCTCCACGTTTTTTCCCCTCGTTTTTCTTTCTCTTGCCTGGGAATACCGGTGAACCATGCAAATACCGTCTCGAAATAAGATCGCGCCCCGTTATCTCTTTCTTACCTCCTTTTTTCCATCGCGCGTTTGTTCTCTCACGTTCGTTCTTTCGTTCGTTCACCTCGTTCGGTATTCCTGACCGATAAATTCCTCGTGGATTCCCCGAGCAACTGTGGGAAAATGGTTTTCATGATGGGCTGCTTAGCGAAGGATAATAACGATAATAATGACGCTAACGCGCCGCATTGCCGTCCTCGCCAAGGCGAGAGAAGCTACATGAAGAAATCGAAGATACGCGACCCGAGCAGGTCGAGGGATGATGGCTGAAGGCAAAGAAAGAGGGCGGAAAGACGAGGGGAAGAGTAGTGTGGGGTAAAGATGGAAAACTTGCCAACTGAGTTATTCCTCGCCCAAATTCTTCGTCCTGCAGTCTGGCAAAACGAAGAAGGAAATATTATTTCGCTCCTATCGGTGTTCCTTTTTGCCTACTGCCATCCCCATCCACCGTCTGCTCACCGTTCTCCCTCCTAAGGTTCCCTTTGTCGTTAATCGAGAGTTCGAACTTTAGATTACACTCGCCTTCTGCGTGCCTTCTTTGCCGGCCGGTGAGAATTCAAAAGACATTGTGTCGAAACTTGGGAACGAAAACTCGCTGAAGGGTGCACTGTCCCGGTGCGGGTAGCAAAGCTATAGAAAAAGGGAGAGAGACAAACAGAGAAAGGGGAAAAATAAAGAATTAAGGTAAAATGCGAAGTTGAGTTATTCCTATCGAGACTGGAAGAAGTCGTCTCTACAGAAAGACGAACGCTACTGCTACCGAGAAAAAATTTAGGCAGTCGTGATCTGTGAAAGATGATTGCGGCTAATTGTAAGTAAAAACAAATCTGCAACAATATTTTTATTGATACACTCGGTGTTCCTTTTTGCCTACTGCCATCCCCATCCACCGTCTGCTCACCGTTCTCCCTCCTAAGGTTCCCTTTGTCGTTAATCGAGAGTTCGAACTTTAGATTACACTCGCCTTCTAAAGCTTTGCACCCACGATGGTAAAAATTGATCCGAAATCTCGGATGAAGAAAGAATTAATCGATCACATTGGCCATGTGACCGAAATATTCAAACGTGATTTGTTAATTCTTTCTCTGTCCAAAATCTCAGCTCAATTTTTAGTATCGTGAACAAGTCTTAATTCGTGAATCCGTCTTAACAAATTCCAATATTGTCCTATACTGAAAGAAAAGTTCTTGGTAACTGTATAAATTGCATAAAAAATTAATTTTATAGATATTATTGCTATAATATTTATAATTATATTTGTAGTTCTACATACATAAGAATATATGATTATTCCTGAAAACAACTGCAAAATTACAATCGCTCTTTCGGGAACAACTATATATTCGGGAACAACTATATATTCTTTTTGGTACATAAAACTATAAATATAATTATATATTATTACTAACATTATAGCAGTAATAATTAAAAATGGAGCTCCTAACCATAATATTTTATCTTATAATATCATAGTCCAAAACTTTTTCTCAATGTACAGCACAAGAAACAACATACCTTTAAATTATTAATTATATAAAAGCATATTTATTAACAAAAAAAATTATCAATTATTTACGAGTTATTAATATCATGATAGTAAAGAAGAAAATAAGTTTCTCAGGTCAGTTCGCAATTGCACCTATCGCTTTGCCCTTATTACATTTCAGATTGCGCTTACAAAATTACCGTCTTTCGTACACATGGCACGTCATTCTACCTTTCTCCTTTTTTCGTTGCTTTCTATTTGGAAGTCGACGAGGCACGCAACACGGGTTTCTCGTCGGTCAGGAAAGAACGCGTTGCTCGATATAGCGGTGGCAAAGCACGCACACGAGCAAGAGGCGATTCTCGTAACACATAGTAAAATACTGCACAAAATTGTTGGCAAAACTATTTGCCGGTGTTTCGCCAACTATGTCGTGTCCAGAGTAGGATTTGTCGGGAAAGACTCTGCGCGGCGCTATGTCGGCTTATTCTGCCAACGGGCGCGCGTTATGCCGTCTTATGCCATCTTGTGTGCCTGTGTACACGGCGCCCCTAGATAATACCCACGTGCAGTTTCGTGCGAGACCTTGCAAATTACTAGATGAAGCAAGTAGAAGTCAAATGCGGAAAGTATGTTGCACAGTCCTGATATCGTGGACGCGTATCCTGGTATTATCCCTTTGTGCGGCACTCCACCGTATACTTACGGTCTCAAAGTGAGGGATCTTAAATAGCAACCTTGCTCTGATCTATTTTAAAAAGTGCAAAATCAAAAAGGTAAAAGTGATTTAATATTTACCTCATACTAGGTTCGCTATCGCTTCGGTTTTATCAATCTTTCTTTTCGGAAGGAAACTAATTACTTCCGTAGAGGATTAAGCACGTCCAGCAAACAAGAATTTCGCTTGTCAGTCCCCGATGTCTCAGAATTCAAACATATTCATGTCATGCTGTTCGTAGATGTGGGAAATAAAACATATTGTATATCTAATTAATAAATATCTCTTCCCCATTTCTAACACTATAAAAAATATCGGATTTAACATCTCTGATGAGGATTTAAAACCTTTAGTATTTATATCAACACTATCATGATGTAGATTTAAAACTCATGATATTAAATTCATATTCAGAAATATTAAATCCACACCTGAGTTAATCTTAACACCAACACAGTAGTAAGATTATATAGACATCACTATTTTTTAGAGTGAATTTACAAACCGTTGTAGATACTTGCGTTGTCTAATAAAGTTTCTCTATTGGACTGCTATTATCCAAGACAGTCTCATCCTTTAAACCGAAAGCAAACGTGATTCTCTGTATCATTGGGAAACCTTACTGCCACCCAGGATTGGAACTTCGATAGCCGGACGTTATATCGGTGAAGTTTTAAAAGAGGAGTTCTTCCGTACGCCAACCGGAGTTCTCGAAAAACGTGTTTTCTGGGACAATCGAATAGTTTCGGACAGTTTACCGGGATTGTCGGGACTAGCGGAAAAGGAGGAAGGGAAAGGAGATTCAGCAGGCAGAGGAGAGGACGATGGAGGAAGTGCGCTCGAAAGAGGGTGGAAAGAGAGGGTGAGAGTGGGTCGAGCCCCGAGCTATCGACTGATGGTATGTAGTAGGATAGGATTAGTCGACCGCAGACTAAATTGGGTTTCTGTACAGTCGCCTGCAAATACTTCCTCGACAGATAGCCCGATGCACGCCCGGGGTTAGACCAGACAGATAGACGACCAGCGGAGCGGCGGTGATGGTGGTGGTGGTAGCTGTTGGGCAGGACGGATAGGCGCTGCAGGTGGTGGAAAGCGGAGAAAGAGGAATTATCCTTCACCCTCTTTTTTCGATTAAATTGGTAGTCTTTGATAGAAAGAGAAAGAAAAAGAGAGAAAGCAGTCAGAAACAGGCCGCCTTTCATTCAACGGCATACTCCAATTTTATCAGACCCTTATGTGAAGAGTCTTTTTATTTTCCTCTTAATTTTTCTTTTTTATTCTTATTAAGATCAATTATCAATCTTTTAATTTTACACCGCTAAATAAATTAAGAAGTAAATCATTAAATAGGAACATTTTCGCGAGCGGAACAATTTCACATTTAACTAAATACGAAATTTTAATTATATTTAAATTTTAAGGACATGTATGTTTTAAGTAATTTCAATGAAAAGTAATGTAATTTCCATATTTTATAATTTACAGTCATAAATTTCTATTATATATTTTGCCAGCTTTCACGTTGTGGAATTACGCATTGCAGCTCGTAGTAAATTTTCCTGACAACCCTTAGGCGATCTCTAACGTGAAAATCCGCGAAAGTGCACACCTATTAACTACATCGTATTTGCTGAAGCACGCGTGACGGCGTGGCCGAACGGTAATAAAATTCCGCATTAAACTTTGTTCGCAAAAGTTGGTCAAATGAGGTGGATTTTTGCTAAAATAGCGTCCATATAATGAAAGCATTTTACGAGTCAGCTATTGAAACATTTTTCAATTATGCTCGAGAGTTTCAACTACGCTATTCAAACGGATTTTGCATTGAATTTGTGGCTCCTCTTATGGGGTCTTGTTATAAATAACTATTTAAATTCAGTATATATTTCTGAATTAATTTATAATCTTCTCCACAGAGATTAATCTTCAAAATACATAAAAGAATTAAATAGAAACACCATAAAAATTTTCAATCTAGATGTGTGTTTATGATTGGATGATAAAAGAATCTATCATTTACTGATCCGTGAGTTGTAAAGGCCTAAGTTATTGCTTTCCTGATCGACAAACAAACCCTGTTTTGCTGTAAATTAATTTGTAAGAAATCTGACACTGTAAAAAGATATCGCTTAATTGATAAAAAAAAACGTGATTTATCTCAAAATTAAAAACTTTCCAAGAAAACATTTCTAAAATTCAGAATTGGAATTGAATTTTAAAAAACCTTTTAAATGTACGTTTTAAAGAAAAATGTCTTAATAATTTCAAATAGAATCTAATTTTCTATAACTATTTTAACACCGATTCATCACGATGTTTAACTAAAAAAATGTCAATAAGAGAAACTATACAAGCTCAAAATCACTTACGAAAAAAAAATGTTTTTTTTTTCATAAGTAATCATATAGCAAACTTGATCAGAGAATAAATGACACTTTTGTGTTCAAGTAGTAAATTGGAAGGTAAAAATGTATTTCAAATAAAAAATATATATCTTTAGAACTAATTTCCTGCCATTATCATAAAACGCAAAATTTTTAGTCGTGTCACTTTTCTATCAAATAAGCGATATCTCACAGTTATATGATTACGAAAATATTTCCATCATTTTAAGGAGATCCGCACTTTCCCTTATATTCTTATTATTTTTCTGTCAGTTCGTCAAGCTGATGAAAAACACGCTTCGCGTTTGAAAACATGAAATGCAGAATGATTTTTCAGTCGAGATCAAATTATTCATTTTTATAGTTATAACATCCAGAAGGACGAATAAACGATTTTCGCTGAAAAACATGCGCGGCGACGAGCCATCTTTTTTTCGCCCGTTCGAGAGAGCACCCTCTCTCTATTCTAGTCTAGATACAAAACACACCGTAATACGATATACCCGATTCAATACTGCAACGCAGCCAGTAGCTAGCCAGCCAACCGGTCAGGTTTTCCATTTGTTTGCCTTGTTACTACGGGCGCCAGCCTAAATTCGATGCTTTCAGTCGCGCAAGACTCTTCTTTTAAGCTCATTCGCGGTATAGGAATAAAAAAAGAAGAAGATAAAAAGGAATGAGAGAACGAAGAAGAATGAGCACAGGAACGGAGAGGAGAATCTCCATCGATTTGAGGGCGAGTCCCCGTGAAAAGGTAAGCGAAAAAAAGGGGGAAAAGAAAGACAGAAAAGCACGGCACGATCCGAATCCGATGAAAACGTTCTGGGTGATCGTGAATTCCTCGATGCGACAATCTACCATCCCCCTGATCGGGGAATGGCGAGAGGAACGAGAGCAGTACTACTCTCGGGGATGGTCGGGGGATGGTCGGAGAGGATTGGCGGCTGTGCGCGTGAGTCGTTCATTACGATTCCGTCGATTCTCCGATTCGCTGTGCCGCGTTTACGACAGAGAGAAGTTGTCAATCGGTTTGAAAGGTTCGCCCGGTTGCAAATTGCGATCTTTCCCGAGGAAAAACTCGTTGATCTCGGTTGACAGCGTGCGAAAAAGGGAGAGCGTGGCGTAGCGTTCAGGGGTGCAAACATATTCGGCACCTTTGCGATTCATATCGCGATAAGAGCGTCTCGTGGACTCGGTGACGAGATGCAAAAGTGCTTGAATTTATTCAATTTCACGCACAAAGAAATATTAATCGAATCGGTCGCTTTGAAAAGGGGATTTTATAAAAGACAAAAATTCGCTCGGCTTGAAAACACGTTGCTTTCTGAATGGTATTTCGTACTTAAAGAGAAACGCATGTTCAAAGAATGATGTTATTATTAATACACGGAAAGAACAATTTTGTTAAAATATCTAAAAATTTAGCTAGATACAGATCTAAAAATAATTCTGTTACACCATTAAAATAATTATGTAGGGCACTCAAGCTAGTTGCTTAGAGAATATAAAATTTCTCACAGCATTGCTCATCATGCTTGAGTTTCCTACATAATTCTTTTGATGGTTCAACAATTAAAATTATTTTCATATTTTTAGCTACTTCAACAAAATCGTTCTTTTCATGTACACGTAAAATTTGTGCATTCGCAAAAGAATTTTTTAGATTTCTTTATGAAATATATAAGCGAATAATAACCTTCGGTTAGCTATAGATGTCTCGTTTAATATTCTCATGTTACGTTTTTATGGCACGTATCGCAGCCTCTAAAAATTCAGACCGTACTGACATCACTCGCTCGGAAATTTCATGTGCGTGCAGAGCCTTGGCCCGTGAAATTGAACCGTGTGATTTCGTTCCAAGCGATGGACAGCTACGGATTTGCGAGAAAGCATTGCACCGGAAGTAGCACGCTGGAATCTTATATATGGAGGATCGCCGTGCCGTTTTATCATCGTTCTCACAAGTGATCGACATTTTCCTATCATCGATACAGTTATATCGGAGGTAATAAAAATCCGATGTAACTCGAGTAAATAATCCTTTACAAAAAAAAAACAATTAAACTTAGCGAATGAATTTCTTCGCGCGAAATTCTTGTTAAAAAAGTATGAGATTGGAAATATGAAAGAAAATTAAAGACCCTTCCTCCCTTTTCCCGAAAAGATCGTTCTATTTTGATAACGAATTTCGAAAAAGTATGTCGTTCTCAAAATAGGATCTGTATGCTGTTTATTTCCTTAACTATTTATTTCCTTTTTCGCATCACAAAATGTACTGAACAGAAACTTCGTCATTTCCAAAGTACTCAAAACTAGCTGCTTAAAGTGGTTTCAATTGAATCTGTTGAGTTTACTGACCTACCTTTCTCGATCTCAAATGACTCCAAGTCTTTAAAGAAAATCATTAAATCGACGGAAATTGCATTCATTTGCACCTACTATTCTCCTAGTATTTTCGGATTCTATGGTTTTCCTCCAAGTTCCTTAGAAAATATCTCTAAGAGACAGACAGAATCTTTTAGAGAACATAAAGTTATTTGGATTAATTAACTTTATGATTAGGACGCAAAGACAAATTAAACGCGTCTAAGTTTTTATTTAACACCTTTTACTTTAGAAAATTCATGAACATTTAGAGAAAAAGAAAAATATTTGATAATAAATATTTTTATGAGACTTTGAACGTCTAACATAATTTGATTTATACTGACATATTTTTAATTGTATAATGGATTATTTGTGGAGTTTCTGTTGTCTTGTGAAACCGCAAGCATGTATTATGGTTCGACAGATTCCTTGTTCTCTATGGTGAGTCACTGTCAGTCAATTTGATGTGTTTTAATACATTATTTTGTTTCAATTTACACATTCGTTTTACAAGGGGAGCACCAGACATTGTCCCCTCCGATTGAGTTGAACTTTATATATGTTATAAATCTGTCCTCCCACTAATTCATCTTAAAGTAATAGGACCCGCCTCTCAAGCGTTCGCGAGAAAATCGCGTTTAAAGATTTACGTGTGCGTAATGTACCGTGTAATAAGAAGAGATCGACACCGTCATTCAATGTGCTCATTGTAAAACAATATTATGTTTTGTATGTTTTTACGATGAATATCATCCCAAAACATGTAACTCATCATACAATCAGTCTTATTCCGAAGATTAGCAAATAATAGCTTACAATTACTGAAATATATGTTTATTACAAATTTGCTTATTAAAATCTTATGAATAATGTTATAGAAGATTGACTTTTTTATTTTCTTCCTTACTTTCCTTTCATTATGTATTCTGAAATATCTTATTAACTCATTCTGAAATTACATAAATTATATTCACAAAAGAAAACCTTACAACCATTAATAAATAGATGAATTTCATAATATCTGAAATATAATTAATTGTATAATTAAAACAGTTATTTTATAGGCTAAATATTTAAAAACATACACCACACGCAATAGCACGTTACGAGGACTGATTGTATGATGAGTTACATGTTTTGGGATGATATTCATCGTAAAAACATACAAAACATAATATTGTTTTACAATGAGCACATTGAATGACGGTGTCGATCTCTTCTTATTACACGGTACATTACGCACACGTAAATCTTTAAACGCGATTTTCTCGCGAACGCTTGAGAGGCGGGTCCTATTACTTTAAGATGAATTAGTGGGAGGACAGATTTATAACATATATAAAGTTCAACTCAATCGGAGGGGACAATGTCTGGTGCTCCCCTTGTTAGTAGATACTTTCTATTACACTGTTAAATCTACACTGTTAAATTTATAGTGTCAAATTTAACCTAACGTGAGTCGCCACTGCTCCTACTAAATATATCGTTATTTTTTACCAAAATGATAGTTAAATTTGACACTATATCGTGTCAATTTGACACTATATAGTGTCAAATTGACACGATATAGTGTCAAATTTAACTATCATTTTGGTAAAAAATAACGATATATTTAGTAGGAGCAGTGGCGACTCACGTTAGGTTAAATTTGACACTATAGATTTAACAGTGTATAGTGTCAAAACCTAATGTAAGTCGCCAATGCTCCTACTCAATCATATCAATGTTATACTAAAACAACTGACACTGTACATGTCAAATTGATCCGATTAGTGTCAAAAAGTATCGTTTTAGTATAAAATAACGATATATTTACTTATAGAAGCAGAGGCAACTCACATTAGGTTAAATTTGACACTAGATTTAACAGTGTAATATCTAACTTTGTTTTCTATTTCTAAAAGAATATTTTCGCTCAAATATATAAATTGGCAGCGTGATTACATTTGTCTAATATCTTATGTAATACGATATTACATGCGTGAAAAATTCACTTCCGTTCGATATAGAGCATCTGTCCTACTTTTTGAGCGAGTAACCCGAGTGAACAAAATTACGAGCTCATGAATGTATCTCCGCCAACCATTGCCGACGATGCGCGACATTTCGTGTCTGCGTGTACCGAAATAATATCGCGTGAATATTTTAGCAGATTACCGTATGGTGCTGATTTTCATTTAATCCTTACGCTCTCCGCCATCTGAATAGCTTGTACGCAATTGCACTGTTTTAATTAGATACGATTCAACAAATGGAAACGACAATGACAAGTTTTTTGAAATTCATAATCTCACGTAATTAATATATCGCCTTTTTCATTTCGTAAGAAATAGGTAAGTATTATTATGATTCGAATTTAAAAATCCGTTTATTTCGTGCACTCGATTTTCATAAAGATATTAGATATAGTGTAGTAATTAATAATTTATCCGAATCGTTACATGTAAATCAAATTGTTTATAAAGAAATTATTTGTTTGTAACAATTGTTAATAAAAATTTTTTTAAATATGTAACTAAATCAGTACTGGAATAATTGTAACGTATAAATCTTTGCAATTACAGATTCACAACGATAGTGTAGCATTCATCGATTACATATTGCTTGAAATTCGCTAATGCGTAAACCGGAAGCACCGTTGACAAGTGCGGATTCAGCCCTTTGACCATTAGCAACTTTGATTAAACACAGATTGCGATGTTACAAGGGAACAATTCATTGATCAATGCAAATATTTTTAACTTTGCAATTGTATTTCATTTTGAATCAACGAATCGCGTCGTCTAAAGTATTTTTAATCGGAAAAAGATTTCTATGTAATTTTATAAATCATATAAATCTCATATATATAAAGTCTAATTATATACGTTTGAAATTATTAAATTAAAATACTTTAGGTAAAAATTATAAATATAATACGAATTATATGAACTGAAATGAAAATTAAGCACAATATTTAGATATATAAATACTTCATATAAATAATATATATTATATAAATAATTATATAATATAGAATAAATATAAAATTGATATCCGCATTTAAAAGGAAGATATTATAAACCACATTCACTGACTTCTTAATACGTGTGTTTGCACTAATGACTCTTCTTAATTCTATACCATATCCGTGCTGTATACTTTCCGTACACAGTTATCGGATTTTCTTCCAATATTCAGCACACTCACGGACCAGCTTAATTTGTCGAAAGACTTTGACCAGCCTCGATACCTTTAGCGCGCGAATCGTTCATGAATTAAAGACAGCCTCGGCTCCGGGGGAGGATCACGTTGCAAAATTCACCGGAGCGCGATTGGATTTGCATTCAAATACCTAGCCCGGTTATACGCCGAAAAGGACCGACGCCCTTTGCCACGGCCTTTTCTCTCATCCCTCTATCGTTCGTCGAACTTCGACACAAAGAACATTCAGCGATAGTATTATACGAGGTGTCTCTCTCTCTCTCTCTCTCTCTCTCTCTCTCTCTCTCTCTCTCTCTCTCTCTCTCTCTCTCTCTCTCTCTCTCTCCCCCCTCCCCCTCTCTCTGTTTCACCATCTCTTTCTCACCATCGAATTATCTATCCCAATTCGCATGTCTAACAAGCCTGCATTCGCCTAAAAAGATTTCTGCTTTTCACGGGCTTTTATGCAACGATGCTAACTAAGCAATTTAAACGTTGTCCTTAACGTCAGAAATACGAAAGGAATTGTCAATTATTTGTAGGATATTTTAAACTTCAATGCCGAAGAGAAACTCGTTAGTTGTTTAAATATCGTATAAATATTCTTTATGTCTGTTTTCAGTAAGATAATATACATAGGTATGTAGTATATGTACAATTACACGACCAACTCTCATAAAGAGGTCATTATATGGCTTTGTTCGGTAAAGTGTATGTAAAATTTGATGAAGCACGTGATAAATAATATTGCAAATGTCTAAGGAACAATACAGAGTGACACAGTGCAGTGAGTTATATTTATAACATCGCGTTCAATTGAATCATCCCGTTTCCCAGACATCTGGCGCGTTTATTCAAGACGTCCTACTAGGACAAAAGCAGGTGATCTTCTCCTCTAAGTGAAATGTGGAGACTAAATTACGGTTACACCTGCTCGGAAGACTCACACATGTCAAACTCCGTACATAGTTCTGAACTTCTAGTGTCTAACAAAACTTGGCGTCGAGTTTCACTTGGCACGTACAAGATGACAACTTTATAAAATTTTCGAGCTCGCTTTGCATGTACATGCGATAAGGTATTCTTTTAAATTCTCGTAACTGAATTTTCTATAAAAATCGTAAGTGTATATGGTTATTTCGTTACCTTCTAAGAATATATAATATTTAATATACACGATTCTATTAATACATTCCCTTTTAACAAGGAATGATTTATTCATTTAATATCGTAAAAAATGTAACAAATACCCAAAACGATCAAAAAAAATTCTCTTGGATTTTTACATTCTATTAAAAAAAGAGAAAAAAATATGCGCGCGTATGTAATATATACATTATGTACACTGAACAAAATTTTAGTCATTTTTGGTCCAATGATCGTTAATTAACGTCCGATTTAATGTTCGACTTAATAGTTAATTCATTGATACGATAACTGAATTCATTTATATAATTATATATTCATCTTTGCAATGAATTCTAGTAATAGTTTTCCTAGTAACCTAAATCATGATGAGAATTCATTGGACCAATTTTCACTATTTGTTCATAATTCAATGAATATTTTATTGTATTTACGTACAATTTTGGTTCAGTGTATCTGCGACCTGCATAGCGAATTGCTTAAATTGATTAAGATAACACGAACATTTGGTCATTGTTTCAGTCGTGATCGACCGCTTTAAATTAATAATATAAAATACTATAAAAAAGTTGAAAGATTATACATTAAATATATAGAATAGACAAATATTTCTTGCAGATAATCACGTATTGTAAAACTAATACATATATAACATCCTCATTTAGTTCACAATCCAGGTCACACTCGTACAAATTCACAAACGTGTTTTTTAACTTCAATCTTGGAACACGTACCTACATGCAAGGTTTTATTTCTGTCTGTACGTTTTTCAAACTTGACGTTCCATGTGTGTCTCCTATTTGCTTTTATTCATCAAAATGTTGGCGCAATTTACGTTATACAAATTTTAATATAGTATCTGTTTAAATTTAATAACTATGTCTTTTATTAATCTAACGGCGACGCAACAGTCGGCAATGGCCGAATAACGAAACGTGTGGCTTCTACTAGGTATTCGGCTGCCCAAAATTCGAAAACTATTTTTCGCAGACCATAAAATCGGCCGAAATATGCTCTGTAGCGCAATTTTAACGACGCATCGTAACGCTATCGTATGAACGTGCTACGAGAATGACACGCGATAAAGATCATAACTGCATTTTTTTATTAGAGAGCAATAGCCATCTGCCAGCGATCTGGTTTATATGAGACATCATAAATTTTCAAAGGATTTTGTGACTCGCCATATCTTTGTCGTTATCTGCCTTTAGACAAATAACTTGTTACTCTCCGGCATAAAATTTTATTTATTATATATTTTTCTAATCATTATTTTGTAAATTTTTTTTCCGTTTATTCTTTTTTATTAATTAGTGGTATAACATAAAGACTATTATTTAAATCGTGTGTGCCTCTCTAAACTATTTTCACTTCTTTTAAATCATATGTACTTATTAATTTGTTCTGAGGAAAAAATTTTTTACTATTTGTATTTGTAATTATAATTATATTTTACTATAATTATGATTATCACTGCTATAATATTAATAATAATAACTATATGTATAGTTTTATCAATAAATATATGTATAATTGACAACTCCCAAAAATTAGTATAATAACTATAGTCATTTTTTGTTGCCAACTTACATATTTGTTCATGGAACTATACATGTATTTATTATTACGAACATTATAGCAGTAATAATCATAATTACAGTGATATGTAATTAAGAAATTATAGTTACAAATAAAAAAAGTTTTCTCTCACAGTATTTCTCTTACAGTAAATTTTCTCTTGTCAGTATATAATGATTACATTTTTAGAACAACGTTCCAATAGAATTTC
Organism: Mycetomoellerius zeteki; assembly: GCF_001594055.1. Taxonomy (NCBI): domain Eukaryota; kingdom Metazoa; phylum Arthropoda; class Insecta; order Hymenoptera; family Formicidae; genus Mycetomoellerius; species Mycetomoellerius zeteki. Next base: position 425,550 of record NW_017257512.1, read on the forward strand.
ACGCATTAAATATTGATCACGCATGAAACATTAAATCAAATGTAATGTTAAAGAAGTTATTTCTGCACGAATCATTCTACGAGCATACTTAATCTACTCACGCTGCAAGAATATAACGCATGCAAAGAGAAGAATCGTGCAGCTTCAAGCGCTTTATTAATTTCCCTTAATTGCACCATAATTGCCGAGTAATTATTTACACGGCGTTGGTTTTACCTCGGCTAAGCCGCGAAAATAATTGCGCCAGCAATAACGCGGAAATAATAATCATAACTGAAAGTGCGAAGAGCAAAGTTTATGAATAGCTCGTCTGAGATCGCGTTATCTCTGAAGCTCAGATGATATTCCTGGCGAGCGTGGCACAAGTTAAACAACGATTTAATGAACTAACGAGATATTTTGAACCGCAGATGTATTTTATAAAAAGATTGATGCGATGGAAATATATCGGCTGTTGTACAGTGATTGTGTTGTAGTTCACTGATCATAATTGAGTGAAGACCAATGAATGTGTGTATATTATACGTGTGTACGTACATTAAGTGGTGTGTCCAGACATTCGGGTATAAATCGTTCAGTTCATAGCTATTTGATCGATTCGAGTCGTATTGAAGCGCGAGCCAATAGTCAATTGCTTGCCAAAGTTCGCTCGAATTTCCTGTAATTGCCTGATATTACTTTGACAATAGAAGCGAGATAAATATTTGAACGCGGTGAGGAGCAGAGGAGGGAGACCGAATGTGAAAAGTGACGATATGCCGTTGCTTCTATCAAACGGATCGAACGCAAGAACTTGAGGCTCCTGATGGCTTTTTAATGCACCGAGGAAATTCGCTAAAAATACCGATTCTATAAAAAAAAATAAAAGAATCAAATGCTTTCGCATGATGGATGGATTACTGGAGATAGTTCTTTTGCGTAATATTCCATAGTTTTCAAAGAATCATAGTTACGAGGTTTGTATTTTTATCTTTTTCTAAAATTATAAATATTTTATTATTTTATCTTTTTTTTTCACTCAAACAATAGTAAGTGAAAATCGACAGAAAAATATTCGACACAAATAAGCGAAGATGGTTAAATTCAGTCAAAGCGTCTTGGTTCCTAATTATATTTTTGTGTAAATTCCTACAATTTTTGCTCTCAAATTCTTCTTACAAAATATTAAACCAAACAATATATGTCAAGTTTCTAATAATTTTTAATAAGACATATGTTTTCATTTCTGCAAGATTATTAAATCTAGGTGTTTTATTTTGTTTTATTTTGTTTTATTACAATCACGCATACTAAAAAATTGTGATTCTGATTTATTGTGTAAAACATAAAGCCTGCATATGTGCGCGAGCAATTTTTGTAAGCTAGTTTTTTCGACCACTGGGTGATTTGACGCGTAAAAATATACAATAACGATCTCGAATTTGTTTTTTTCTGGTCGTGCGCGTCAAGTTTTCTTTTGTTTGAAAAACAATGTTGCGTCAAATAAATGTCTCTGAATGAGTGAAGCTCGTGTCTATTTTGTATATATTTTTATATACAGAGATATTATATTCTTGCACAAGAGTCAATAGTGAACTTTCGCACATTTCAATATGTGTGAATGTGTGTGTGTGAGTGTATGTGTTTACAGTTTGGAAGACTATAAACACACTTTAGCTATAAATTTTCATAATTTAAGAAGAAAATATATTAGATACTTTTCATTTATAATTAAAACTGCCAATTCTCATATAACTCTAATAATTCTTTATTTAAAAAGAATTTCTGAAGAAATAGTATTTACGGTAATATTTCATGTTTATTATTTAAAGTGCTCGTTTAAAAATAATGACTGTGTATTATTTAAAGTCTTGTTTTAAGTGCGCCAGATACTTATTACTTAAGGTGCCTTCGAGGAACTTTGTCGTGACTTGTTTTTCTTATTTCAAGACATATAACGGTACCGCATCTTTTCACAGTTTCCAGTAAATTAACATTATAATATACAACGGAAAAATAGTAGAAAATGCACATCCATGATGTAAAAATATAAAATGTAGCGATTCGAAAATGTGCACTTACATGCAGATTAACTCATAATTCTGCATATAACAAGAAATATATTCGCGTAAAAGCTTATTTTCTTTGAAAACCAACATTTTATTCTGTAAGAGTACTATGTTATCTCCATTTCCAACCATCTAATATTTATAAACATACATTTAAAAGTAGATCATATACCTGTATTTATACTTATACTGAACACAAAAAATACATCCGTATAGAAGTCATTATTACAAAAAAAAGCTGCATTTGAAGTAAATATTAATTAGCAATTTAGTAACAAAGAATAAAATAGATTGTGTATACTTCTCAAAATAATTTTATCTAAAAAGATGTAATAATTAAAATATATTATCTTAATAAGCAACAATAAAAAAAATTATTATTTTAACGCATAAAAGTATTCGTATATCTAATTAAAAAATTTATCTTCAAAGATCATGCAGCATTATTTAAAAATTTTTTATTTCTATAGCACAGCTTCTTTATGAAACTTTAAAAAACAAATCTTCTAAAAATAAAGTTTTTTTTTAATATCTCTCCTGTACGAATAGCTTTCACACTCACTGTACATATATATGTGTTTATTTATTACATATTTTCTATTTTAATTTTTAACATAAATTTTCGTTGACGCAAAATGTCGCGTTTTAAACTTGCAGTTTGATGATTCGTTATGACAGCATTACACGGCTACGGTTTACATTTTCGCTATGCTGGACGGATTTTATTCAGCGTGATAATACTTTCAGAGAGAGCCCAGCCTTATCCCAGCTCTCAAAAACATTTCGCACTTTCGGGAACACACCTGCCAGAGGGTGTGGATGCTTCGTGAACCTCGAATCCCAGAAGAGGATGCTCGTACGAAAAGCGCGTTGCATCAACGTTGCACCTCGCCGCTCCAACCCCGTATCGCCACCCCCTATAATTTCGTAACGGCACGCTCGGCGTTTCGTATTCCGCTTTCATTTCACGCGGCAGGAAGCGACGTGTACGCTACGCGGCGGCATGGCACTCCGCTTCACCGCTTCCGACGAGAGGAGATAAAATTCGCCGCACTCGATTCCGGGGTGTCCCGGTGCAACTTACAAATTCACGATGTAAACGCGGAAATCCGTACGTGAGTTCCAATATCGATACCTATTTACGTAAGCACGTTAACCTGTGGAATATCGATGATGTTAAACTCCACCACAGAGCGTTGTAAAAGATAACATAGATAAGAGCATTTATTTATAAACTGGAAACACAGTTCACATTTCACGAGTTTCATACATTATTTTTTGTTTTACAAAATTCTTGCTATTCTCATCTCCATTTAAAATAAGTCGGTTCGTAAAATACAGAACACAAAGTAGCATCTTTGTTTTTATAATATATTATTTCTACGATCAAGTTTGTATTTGCGGTAACATGAAGCTTTGATAATTAGATTCGAAATGCATTTATCATGCATAAACGGATCGATAGTATCATCTGACGGTGCTTACCTTCATAACCTGCTCTTTAACTGGGTCTCGTCTCTAAGATGACGGAAATTCGTGGAATTCGCAACGTTGAGATGCTTCTGAAGATGCAATCTGCACCTCGAGCATGCCCCTTCAGAGAGAGATATATGTATATAGTATATGTACACATATACACACTATCTACCGCAGCGCGTTTCTCTTTGGCCCTCGCGTTAATAATACTAGATACTAATTTAAATTCCTTTGATCATTAACTAACTTTGATTAAGGTAATATATGGGAAACAATGCGGAATGGAAAATTAATTTCTTAATTAACTCTTCCTCGCACCATATTTTTCTCACTACATGATGTTTAGTGGCGACACGAAAAAATGATTATAGAAAAAATTTTATCGTACATATACATGCCTTCGTGGCAATTGAACATATATCACGACGCAATACTTTTTCCACGCCCAATCTCACCGCGATATTCCCGATAAATAGTTTCGCAACAATTCAGATAAAAACAATTCGATAACGTAATTTGATAATTGAATATCTCTCCAAATAGAATTTAGCGGATCGATCTAAAGGGGTATCAAGATATTGAGATTATCATGACAGATGTTCTAAATAAAAAAAGTCGATAATATACAAATGTGATTTATCCTAGATGTTTAACAAAACAATTCAAAGATATTCGCGTCAATATTAACCAAAAAATCAGCTAACAAAAGCTAATATTAGCTAATATTAGCCAAAAAATTTGTTATAAAGATGCACTAAAACCAACTGCGAAAACAAAACAATACATCATTTGACTAAAAATGTTTTATGCAGCGAAATGACTATTTTATTGCAGCTTTAGATAATTTTTAACCAAGTAAGTGGATCCAAATAAACTTGAACGAATATTTATTAGAGTTTTATTAGTATATATAAATAATTTAATTTCTAATGCTATGAATTATCAAATTTGCAAATAGATACTAAACGCGATTTTACATAAAAATCAAAGCAAAAATAAAAAAATTAAATAACTTTTAAACCAATGAGAGAATTGTGTTCAAAATTTTACACAGATATTCAGACATAATAATGGAACAATCTACAAAATTTTTATATTTTTGATAATGCTTTAAGATATGACACATAGATCCTTAAAATTAAATAATTATTTAACATTAATGTTATTTAATAGGTAAAAAGATTCAATGCGATATTTGTTTTATGTATTTCTACATATGAAATGTTTACATTCAAATCAGCTTGTTGCAATCTGCATAGACTAATATATGTGTAAGTAATGAAATTCGAACACACAGACTTCTAATGTTTACAGAGCCGCAATGTTAAGTGCGAATCTCATCTTTGTAGAATTCAGTTCGCCCGACTCGAGAATTGGTCTTGATTATCGGTTAAGAGAGTGATTATAGGTGCGAGTATGATACGGAGGTCATTAGACTTGCCCCTTAATTAGCCAGGTAAGCCCCCGGATATTAGGTTTGCACGTCGTTGAACATCGGTGCGAACGATACGACGAACAGAGAACAGCCGAAGATGTGTATGCGGGGGAAACGACGAGCGGGGTTAGCCTAATTCGCACGTGCCAGCACGCCGCAGGTGCGAACGTTCGAATTGTTTTCCGATACAGAGCGACCTTAGTCGACGCCACCTCTCGTTCGCCTTCGCGCTTTACCAGACACACACGTGTTGGCTCGTCTACCACATATAGTATTTCCTGTTCACTTTCATGCATCGATCTACAAGGAGACTTTACGTCGCACATGAAGCGAACAAAATGTTTCGGCCCCGTTTTAGCATATCAATAACCATTTTACATTAGCCTACAAATTAATATCATAATTACTATCATTATAATTTATAATTAAACGTAATTATAAATGACATTAATATTAATGCCGTGAATATTGATAGAAATTATATATGTTAAGATATATGATTATATATTACTAAAGAGATAGTCCGGTTCTCGATATACTTCATTTGCAGTTCGTTTGGAACACATTTCTAAAAGTTTAATCGATCATATAAATTACTTTCATTTCAATATTTTGATATTTAAATATTTAAACTAAGATATTATTAAATAATCGAATGTGATCTTCATTTGAAAAATTCAAAAAGTTTCTAAAGTTAGATGAATAAATTCAATATAAATAAATTCAAAATCCCCTAATTAACTACATAATTAAATATTTATGAAAATACATTCTGCAAATCCAAGAGTAATAAATGTCTTCATATATGTGTGTAATTCAATGTCCATGTAAACATAACATTATGCTATACATTTAAATGTATAAATCTATTCTTTGTAATAGCGTATTATTTTTATACGGAAGATTGAATCACACATATATGATGACATTTATTACATTTATTGCACACTCGATTTGCAATATACACATACACACACATTTATAAACCTTTAACTTTTAATTTTTAATAATAAAATGTCGTTCAATGAATTACGATCGGAAAACATTTTCGAAAAGATCAAACAATGTAAAGGACAATTGTTCGAAATGTCGTAAAATATAGTAAATCTGTCAAAATAATTAATTTAAAAATAACAGACTGCGAGAGAGAGAGAGAGAGAGAGAGAGAGAGAGAGAGAGAGAGAGAGAGAGAGAGATTGTTCAGCACTACGAATGAGGCGTAGCCGTTACTATCAAACGCGATGTAACTAACCGACTTCTAGCTCGACCTGGTGAAAGGGGTAGCTATTTAGGGGCTTAACACCTCAGGGGGCGGTCGGCGAGTATAAACGGAGGTAACGCGGCTAGTAGGGGATAGCTGGTACCATGCTTGTGCAACCACTGTGTCACCTTTATCACCTTTATCACCTGCTGCAAATTGCCACCATTTGGATGCTAAACCTCGGGGTCTCACCTCACTGACGACTATTTGCAGGGACGGCGCGCATGAGTGAGAGCACTGGTGAAAACAGGAAGAGACCAGCGTGACGCTGATAGAGCGAGAGAACGAGAAATAGGAGAATGGAACAAGAGGGGAGAGAGAGGGCGACAAGAGGGAGAGCAGAAACGGGATGGAAAGAGAGCACACTGAATGCACGATACATACATGCGCCACGGAAATGCTTTAATCGGATTATCCGATGGTTTTAGAGTCGCTCCGTATCGTTGGGACCGTTCTCGATTCGACAAGATCGAATTTCACCTCGAAAGTGCAGTACCGCGAATGTATTCGCTTTTGCGTATCCGCAATATTTTATCTTAACGTTTTTCGCCATTGTGCCTCTGGCTGTTTTTTTTTTTATTACAATTACCTGCGATACTTGTAAGCATCAACCGTAATAGAACATAATTCGCAAATTTACAGTAACAAACGCGCGTGCTGATACCGGCAGATTTTAGAGTAAGATGTATTATGGAAGAAAAAAAGTTCCACCAAGTGGTACTGAGTGACACGAAAAAATATTCGTGAGACGTGTGACGAATTTATATCGCCTCTTGTCGCTACCTTTACGCGCATATGAACTTTTCCAGCTAAGTAAGTGCATACGAGAGTGGAGGAAACTAGGTTACTCCAGCGAGTCTTCTACCTCTCGGAAAACTCTCAGCTGTCCCGACTGCGGGTACCGCGGTGTAAAGAAGCCTTCGCCAAACTTCGCGCGGTTTTCCGAAAATGGCTGTTATATGACGTATTTTGAATCTCTTTTACGCCCCCGCTCACCCTTATTCACCGTCTCCTCATCCATTTTGATTTCTCGCTCGCTTATCCTCACGCTCCTTTCTCTCTGGAGTGCAGCGGTGCACTTTTCTAAAACTGTATCGCCTGCGTGTGGCAACTTTTCTCATAGTTTCTTTTTTTTTCTTGCACTTGTTGCTCTCGCGAATCCGCGTTCAAAGCGAACTTTACCGTACGCGCCCTTCGCCGTCCTTTTTTTTCCCCTCGTCATCGGCATTGATTCTTGCAACGTGGGTGCATGCAACGTGCAACCGTCGGCGTAATTCACCCTACGCGATAATGTAACGTACGATAAAGGTCTCGTGTAATAAGTGTCAAGCGTAAACCCGATTTATCGAAACACCACGCGCGAAATGCGTCTCTCCGTTAAAATACTACACAGATGCATTTTCATGACACTTTCGTGACGTCGGATATCGTTACGATTTAAACGTTCGTTATCGTCTTATAAAATAATAAGCGTGTAAATACAAAGAAAAAAGTGGTAATATGGGTTGGCCTCATTTAAAATTCTGTTATAATTAACACCGTCCCTTGCAAAAGGTTTTTAACTTATTCTTATAATTTATAGATAGGTATCAAAGTTGTGAAATAATTACCGCCATAACTGGCGATCTTTTTGTTAACAATAAATGTTTATTTATTACGAGATATATCAAAGTTTCTTCGTATAATTTCCAATGTCAAATTTAACGTGGTTTAAAGTTTATAATAGTAACGAGTTTATACTCTAAATTAATTCTTAAGGTGTTGTTCTTCTATTTTGAGTAGGTAAGTAAGCTTGAATATATATAACTATATTTTCGCTGGGACATAATTAAATGTAAATCTTGACAATGTTTCTATAGTGGGTGTCCTAAGTAGGTAATATGCCCCGGGATTTTTAACGAAAAACATTGCAGAGCGTTAAAAATCTTTATGGTTATCACTTTAAAATGATTTTAAGAAGTCCCTAGAGGTATTTGCGAAACAGGGAAGAAATGCTTGTGGTAAACATTTACGCGCGAGGACAAGATCAACGCAAGATTATTACTAGAACATATTCGTAAGAACAAACTTCTGAAATTGATAATCTCAATACATTTAAAATTTTCTAAATAAGCTCAAACTGTTTGAACTTTATGAAAAATCCAAATAAACTTGAAGAAATAAGATTTAGTAAAAATATAGGGACTCACTTTCCTATTACATTTAAATAGTTACATCATAATGTCTCTTTTAATTTTTCCCATTTTGTGAACTGTCTTAATCATTTCGTGTATATGTCTTATATTAAGATATAAATAAACAAATAGATTATCGTTTGAGATATCATTGACTTGAATGTAATTAAAAAATAAAAAATTATACAAAAAAAAATAAGAGCTCATCTTTCCTTCCACTTTGAATACGTTCTTCGAAATTTCATATTAATTAACGCGTTACACGTATAATTTTTATTTCTTATCTGAAGATAATAGCTCAAACGTCTACGTCTTTGTTGGGATTTTGATAACTCTCGAATCGCGATAAGCCGGATGATCCGCGACAAGCCGAACGTAGAAAGCATTGAGAGACCGCGAAAGAGATCCAGGAGCTGCGAGAATCGAAAGAAGAGCCGGTTGGCAGCGAACACGACGGTCGGAATTACGGGAGAAGACAAGAATACAAAGGTTGATATGCGATAAATGAAACTTCGTTTCGAAAGCGGTAACAGATGATATTGAGAGTCATCCGTGAACATCATGATATCCGCACATGTGGCACGTAAGAATAGGTGCGTTTAAAAATCGTGCGTTCACTCAAGTATTGTATCGCGTCAAATATTATATCAAAAAGTTAATTCAGTCTGATCTAAACTGTCTGTATCTACACTGTTAAATCTATAGTGTCAAATTTAAATTAACGTGAGTCGCCACTGCTCCTACTCAATCATATGGTTATTTTTTACTAAAATGATAGTTAAATTTGACACTGTATAGTGCCAAATATAATCATTGTTTTAGTATAAAATAACGATATGATTGAGTAGGAGCAGTGGCGACTTACGTTAGGTTAAATTTGACACTATAGATTTAACAGTGTAATATTAAGTGAAAATCAACCGAGAAATATTCAATACAAATAAACGAAAAACATATTCCAGAGTTATTATAGCTGTACTTACTCTTTTAAAAGTACATGTACTCTTGTTGAGACCATAAAACTTCTATTAGTTATTAATTAAAATTTTATATTTATTAAATTATATTAATAATAAATGTCAATAAAAAATATTCTAAAAATTTTATTTTATTAAATACCTACATTTAACGCATAAAAAATTATATTTCCTCTTCAAATCGTCTTTTTTTAAAAAGTGCACATAGTATGGTGTACTCTTTTCTTGTGATATTTGTAGATATCATTTTCCTGTACACACAATATGCGGTTTGACCAAAAGCGAATCTTGGGGGGTGTCTTGAAAAAGACTTTCTACCAACATATACTGGTTATTGCGATTAATATCATGCTTCAGTGGTTGAATTGATAAGACGCCCATACAGAATAAGGGAGATCCAGATTCAAATCCTGACTGAGATGATATTTTATGCAATAAATTTTCTACAGTATTGCAGAACTTGCATACTTGCAGAAAAAAGTCTGGTTGCATTAATTAAAATTCTAGTGGAAAAAAAATGGACAAATCAAAATTTTATAGTTAAATCTATTATAATTTTAGTCGAGATAATCAAATATCCAATTATGATGATCGAAATTCTGATATGATCAGACTCTACTGATTCATTTTCAACTGGAAATTTTTCTCAGTGTAATATTGCTTGTTAATTTAATTTGTGATAAGGTTCAGTTTGTCAATTTATGTCTCTAGGTTCAGTTTAGGACTGTGTTTCAAGAAAAATAATTAGCATGCAATTTGCTTAAAAAACAGAAAATTGTAAAATTCAAAAATATTATTAGGCTTAGACTCTTAGACCCACTTTGACCTTTTTCGCTTATTTGTGTTGTCTGTATCTATTTACAGACTCGCGCCCACTACCAAAGATATTCAGAGTTTCCATCACAGAAGCTAAACTTACAGTGAATTCGATTGAACACACTCAGTATGCACTCATGCATATTAAACTCGTCGTACACAAACTGACGTAAAGATATGTGTTTATTATAAATATAGAAATCGGTTAAATTATGAAATATTCAATTACTCAAATATTCAATAGGTACACTTTATTGTTATTGATGTAGTAAAATATGCATTTTATAATTCGAAACATTTGTATTTCACTTTTACATTTAGATGAAATTAGTATTGTATATACAATGGCTTTTTAATATGCATCAATATGTCCAATCGAATTCGCTATTAGATATCTTTTTTTAACTTTTGATCTTCGAAAGACCTTGCAAGTGTGTTTGATATGTAATATAAGCATTACTTTTCAAGCAAGGTAAATATAAATCGCTGCGACAACTCACAGATGCGTGGGCTGTCGCAGCGATTTATATTTATCTTGCTTGAAAACTAATGCTTATATAACATATCAAATACACTTGCAAGGTCGTCCGAAGATCAAAAGTTAAAAAAAGTTATCTAAGTTTAGCTTTTGCGATGGAAACCCAGAATATCTTTGATAGTTTCCTACAAACGCTGAACATCACGTCTTCGAAAAATACGTCGACTTGACGCCGTAGAACGCCATAAACTCTCCGATCTTTGAAGTGGACCCAGGATACCATTTTTTTTTAAGACAAGAAAAAAAACGATATCCTTTCCGCCCGCGAGATTTAACTCATCCCACGAAAAGGTCTCAGAGATTCTGAAGAGTCTTTTACCTCGCACCAGACGGGATAAACGAAAGGAACGTCGAAGTGTGGGTGTCGGCGAGGAAAAGAAGGAAGTCTCCTCATGCGAAGAAGGAGGAGGGTGAAACTCGTCGGTAAGGAGGATGAGTGGGCCACTTCCTACGACGATAAGTTAGGAAGGAGTCTCGCGGATGTTCGCGCCATTTGCGCGAGCACCGCCCGAGATAATACCGAGCCGATAGACGATACCGGGTGGCGATACCGCTCGCCGGTTGGCTGCCGTTGATGGACATGCCCATTTTATCTGAGCCAAGCGATATGTCGCCCTTTTGCGATATCATGTCCTCCCTATGATCCCATGCGATTTCTCTCCCGATCCTCTTATACTGTAAAGGATGACTAAAAAGATATGTTTTTTTCTATTAGCCATTGAGATGACGAGACAATTTTATTCCTCCTTGTGACACTAGGACGCGAGGATTACGAGATAATAGCCGACAAGGTACGCTAACTTTTTATATTAACTTTCAGCTAAACACAAACAGTAACATTACATCAATATTATAAACAATATCGGTCTTAAAACATAGCCCTAGACTGAAGCTGAAAGTTAACCTAATATGGCTTCCTTCATTCATTTGTGCTCAATATTATAATTTTCCTCTCAATATAAAATATAAATGTAATATGTAAATATAATATAACACACATGTTGTACATATATGTTGAAAATTATAGGAAAATTGTAGGAAATTATAACATTGATTTAATATTATTATATTATATTAGATTCTGTTTAACGGATTCAGATAATTATTAAGATAAACTTCATAAATTGTAACTAAAACATAGTAAAAAAGAGAAAGAAGTACATACAAATAAGTTAAATTATTTCCTTCCCGATATATATTTTGTGAGGAATATTAATAGATATTAAATGCGAATTCGAATAATTCCATACATATTGTAATCCGTCCAACGTACTATATTACAGTTATCTCGAAAAGTTGAATAACCGATGGAATTCATTCGCGGTATAGTGCCCTTCGCGTTCCTCAATATCCAACTTTTACAAGAATTAATGTAATCAATGAAGCTGGCTACGAGTAACACGAAACTCATTTCTAGAGAATTACTATGCGAAGCGGATAAAAGCGAACGGAAGTTTCTCCGTTTTTTTCCGTCTCTCCTCCGACAACGCTGCGGAAGCAGAGGTGGACGTTATTTCTCCGGCTTCATTATCCATGCCGTTGACATATTACATCGTTTTCTCTTCTTGCGCAAGTCCAAAGTTCGCGCTCTTTAATAAAACCGAAGTTGCCTGGCTATTTTCTTTTTCCTCCGACAGTTGGAGAGAGAGCTTCAACGAACCTCGATCTCGCGGAAAATTCGAACGGTCACGAGCGAAACTCGTGTTATCGCGCAATAACCGTGCTCGGTTTATCCACCGATGCGCCATTGGGAAATTTTCCCAGGCAAGTGTTCCCAGGGCAGAAAGAGTTTTCTGGAAGCGGGACATTTTCTGCGACATTTTCACATAAAAAAAAATTCAGCAGAATTCAATGAAATTTGTTGCAACATGATATATTTGTATCATTTTAATTTTTAACGTATTATTTATGAAAAAATATATTAACAAAAATATATATACAAATTTCAACGTAAATGGAGGCAAATCAGATTGAAATTATCAAAAACTCGAATTAACCCTTTATAGAGCGATCCTATTTAGGTCACGTCATTTGATCACCTCCTTCTATTTCGTAAACTATTCGCTCGATTTTTATGAAACTTGACCTAATTGAGATAATTTAATAATGCTTTATTCGAGGTAAAAAATTAAAGAAAATCAAAATAATAGATTCAGTATAATGGGCGGAATTTTAAAAAGTAATTTGATTATCATAAAATTCGGTTTTAGAAAATTTTTAGTTGCAAAGTAACATCAAGTTTCCAGTTGCGATTTACTTCAAACTCATCAGTGTTACGCAAACAGTAGTTAGTACTGATTTTCAAACTAACTTTTAAACTCTGCACGCAAAGAACGATTTTGCTGAAGTATCTAAAAATGTAGCTAGATACAAATCTGAAAATAATTTTGTTGGACCATCAAAATAATTACGTAGGAATCTCAAGCATGATGAGCATGCAGCAAACAGTTTTGATATTTTAGCAATTAGTTTGAGTTATGTACTGCCTACAGAATTATTTTAATAGTCCCACGAAAGTAATTTTGGATCTGTATCTAGCTAAATTTTTAGATATTATAGCAAAATCGCCCGTATTATTAATTATGAACCCTGTGATACTATACATATATTCTCCAATTACTATCATTTTGAAATTCGACATTTTCAGGCTACATTCAACCTTAGTGATACCAAGAACCTTCTTAAAACTAGTTCACGATAATCAGATTACTTTGTTGAAATTTAAATTTTATAATAGAATTGGGAAAATTATACGCAGCGAAAATCCTTATAAAATAACCCCTAGAAAATAAAATTGTGAATAAGTTATTTTGTTAAAAATTTCGGGTCCTCAAAGAGTTAAGGAAAATAAAATCTTAACAATTTTATTACCGCGATTTTTTTCATTGTTATTTTCTAATGAAAAGTCGATCAAATCTGCACAACAATAGGAAGAAAAAAGGAATGCTAGTACACGGAAATGGTGGAATCACTTTTCCTCCCCTAAGTCGGAAGCTGTAAAGCAAGGGTAATAATGCAAATCGGCGATGCATCGCGATCGCTTGAAAGATCCTCCCTGGTGATTTGAGAGGATCCAACTGTCTATCCGATTCTCTCCAACTGAACCCTTTCGATTTTTTTCAGTCGAATTAATACCTTCCATGAGAGCTTCCGGGCGAGCCGCCAGATACGGCGGCATGGTTTCAATTTGCGAGCTGACTCAAACAGGTTCCCCCAGGCGCGACCGCGATGCGTGCACACGTCCACCGATTTATGTACACGCACACTTTCGCATCCGTGTAAAAGTTGATCCACCAACGGGACGACGCACACTCATACAGAAACCAGGTGCAACCATCTTCCTCGCTCGCTCGTTCATTCACTAAACCCATCCGTTTCTCGTCCATCTATCCCTCTTTCGCTCTCTGTCTCCCATTCCCACATTCATGCCGAGCTGTTCTCCCTTGTGCGCGATAAACCCCTCGAGCTCTTCCTGGTCAGCTTCCGCGGATTTATATATTTTTCTCATCCCCCTTTTTTTACCTCGCTGATTCGTTTATTTTAATTTTCACATTTCTATCTACCCAGCTGGCCTTTGACGTTATCCCTCCGTTCGCTGCGAACACCCAACCAACTTTTGTTACCGATTTTCCCCTCGACACGTCGTATATTTGCGATACGTTCCATCCACTTCTAGACTCATTTCCAAACGACCGCCCCGATTTCCGCTTCCGTGCCATCCTGTGCCGACGTGTTGGTGAGTTTTCTCCTATTGTCATGTCCTATTTGACGCCTCTGGGAAATTTCGAACCACGATCATGCTTCGGAAACAGTTTGCCCATCGCACTACGACACGACAAAATAGCAAGGTCCACCGGCCATTAACTCTGGTCTGATCCGGTGTTCGTAAATATTTATACAAAACATCGTTCGCGTTCACTGACGCGATATCGATCATATTTCCCCTCTTCGTTGCACTTAGTAGACCATATACGTTGTTCAGAATATTTGCGAATTATATTGGCAGCGGAGAAATCCATACGCAGAGAGATATATAAGCGACAGGCACTCAATAAGAAACAAGGCAAGCGTATTAATCTACGTCGCCAAATTAAAACATCCGAATGAAATCAAATTTTAATACCGATAAGAAGAAATATGCAGTACGTCAATCAAAATGTAACGAGGCGAAATCGATGAACTGTCAAGATACCATTTGCAATTTCGTCCGGAAATATACGAAAAACTTTCATACGTCGATCAAGGCACGGGGAATTTTATAACGAAACGGTTCATTAACTTTTTCTTCATTACATGATATTTTCCGACGTTTATTACGACAAAGAAAACGTCTGTTCCATATAAAATTGATATTTTTCTAGAGAATCGTCCTCTATTCCGCACACCGAAAGCGCGAACCTGTCAGGTACCAGCGGATGCTCTCGAAAATATTTAGACTATTCTAGCAAAAGTTACGGTATATTTTTTACACATGCTGACTATTTGCATGCCTCGAACGGCCGGCATTCGATTTTACTTCAAAGCGCAATATTGCCGCGAGCTGAAAAACGAGGTTTGTATTATTTCACGTGACGGTAGTGTTGCAAGATCTTTTTTCGACGATACCGATTTTAACAGTAGGTATTGTTTCTAATGTTGAGAACAAACAGAGAATATATTACTGTACGTAAAACAACATCGTCATACTTATTTTTCTCGTGGTGTATTAGTGACAATTTGTTCCGCCGCCATACTACTTGACGTTTCCTTAAGCCGACCACCTTCCGCTTGCAATGCCCTCCATGGTACACTTTTTATCGTTCGTTTTCACTTTGCCGACGTTGTGCCATTATGACCGCAGTCTCGGCGACCTATTGCACGCGATCGTCTTTTTTGTTTCGCTTATTTCCCTCCATCTTTCCATTACTCATGGCCAACGTGCTGTATTTTTCATTGCAAAATAACTTGAGGCGTGCGTAATTCATACGCAGCCACATATTAATAACTAATGAAACGCAAGAGTTTCCTTTTGTCACAAGATAAACATCGACCCTTTCGAAATTAAATATTGCATAAAATAATATTGGCGGTTTTTTTTTCCAAATTGCAACTGTTTTAGGAACAATTCGCATCGAGGTATCGTTATAGAAATAGCTGACATGCACGCTGTACTTTATAGATAATTAACATAATCAACGAGGTCATTACGCCTGCTAAACGCGATTGTTATGCCACATGTTATCACTCTGCTTCAGCAACACGTGACGCAATAATTGCTCCGTTTTAGTAGTTTGCGACGTACTAATTTTACGACGCTTCAACCTGTCAGACATCTGTCCACTGGCCACTTTTTAATAAAATAAAAATAAAAATAATAATTATATACTATACCTATAAAAAAGAATTTACACAATGACGAAATATTTTTAACTGTTATACAATTATAAATTTTGTTTTTCTTTTTTCTCCTCTTTCTTTGTAATAATTAAGTCGGTTGAAACACTTTTTCTGGTTAACACCTTCAAATATGTAGATTCGATATTCTCTTCGAAAGTTTCGTTTTTTTTTTTAGGACAAGTAAGAAATATTTTTCTATTAGGTGTCCAAAGCATTAGTATCGTTTAATTATTACGAATTATTTATGACTTTTAACCAAGCTTTTATTTCTGAAACTAACGATTGTTCTTAATGATTTTTTCGCAATTCAAAAAAGCAAAACATTACTTTGTCTCTACGACTATCATGGCATTTAAATTACGATCGAAAAAGACAATGAGATTGTTTAGAAACTTTTCTTGTCTTACTTTGGAAAATTTTATTTAATGTTTTCTAAAATTATTAAAATATTAAATAATACTAAAATTTATTTTATCAAAGTATTTAATAATATATTTTACGATTTAAATCATAAAGTATTCAATACAACGTATCAAACATAACTCATATAAACTGATGTACATAACATTATACTAATGCAATACATAAATGTATGTATGCATAGTGTATTGATTACATAAACATTTTACACGAAATAATTAATTCTAAAATTGTATCGTGTCATATGATCTGTCAAGCAATAAAATATTGACATAGATATAGTAAAAATGATTTTGAAACATCGTTTGCTTTGACGTTATTGAATGTTGAAGCAGATGCAACATAAAAGAGAGCAAGTTATATATTTCGAGTTTCTCTTTGCACAAAATACACGCGAGTGTGTGTATTGTTCGTGTATATTACCGTAGAGGTGTAAAGGAACAACCGAACGGACGCACTGCGAGTGAAATATGTTCGTTTATATTTCATTCAAAGTGCGTGCACTCGCTTGTTCCATTACACATTCATGCAATAGTGTACAGAGGCGAAAAATACTCGTGCGTTTGATAAAAAGGGAGAAGAACGACATTGTTTTCGTTTCCCTTTCCACGTGTATTCACGATAGCAGATTTTGCTTCTTCTGTTTCCGAGTTTTAATGGAATTACAGCAGTTATTTCTCTGTATTACATAACGCAAAGATATACTATCAAATAAATTTGTGTGCATATCAAACAAATAATGTTACTTTGTGCAAAGTGTCAGTCTGATAGATATACATATATCTCCATTTTACGTCGCACTACAGCTTTGCTGACAGCCAATATTCCTCTCATATCCTCGAGCTACAACCGTGATATCCTTGCATCCATGCAACGAACAATCGAGTTCTCAAGGAACGTCGTCTCATCTCGCTTATAGCGAAAAGGCGTCGTGTGTGCAACTCCATTTCAAAACCAGTTGGTCCCATGGCACACAAAGATGACGGGCTCGCGCCTCGCCAGCAAGACTCGAGTCTTTTAATGGACGAAGTGTAATCTTAGCTCTTCGCTTCATGTCCGCGTGTCACATCGGGCCATTCTACCGTCCGGCGTCCCCCGCAATATTCTCCCGCACTTTCGTTCGCTCCTTACTTTCCGTCACGCTCACGTCGGGGTGAGCGATGCGCGTAGTTTGCGCTCGCGATGAAACTTGTCCTTGGACTGGACTCGCTTCTCGGCGGCCCACTTTGTCCTCTCTTCGTTATTTCGCCAGGGAGAACACGGACAGGTAGAAAACGGTGCGACAACGCGCATTTATGAAGCGCCTGTAGCAGTCTCGCCTATTGTAATATGCACGTCACACGCTGCCTTCCACGATTGTATGTTACATGAACAGATATTCTTGGAATGTCTCTTGTATTGCAATCTATGCAACGAATGCGGGCATTTCGATATTTTTTACAGGAAATTTTATTTTCTTTTCATTTCTCACAAAACTCACATGTCAAATAAACTTTATCAATCTTATATCTTATATACCTACTATCTTATACGTATATATTACTTTAATGTTAAAATATAGATATAAAATGTACTGTAAATAGATAAGAATAATGAAAATGTGCCTACTCCATTAGTAAGTAAATAAAAATATTCTGAGAATAATTTAGCGAAAGATAATTCTTGAAAATGATTGAATTGCGAATGCATAATCTATTTCAGGATGTATGAAATAATATCTTCGACAAGGCATATAAAAAAGATATGATTCGTCATTTAAATAATATAGCGATATTCTAAAATAATTTTTCCCGGAATTAATCTATATACGTCCCACGTATTGCAATGAAAAATGTTTTATAAATATTCGTTATTCCTACATAGAAGTGATATATGTTTCTCTCGCTTACTTTACATCTATCTTCAGAAAATCGATAAACCTGGTCGCAATGACGCACCGCGACGTACATCACTTCTAGATCATATGGAATTTAATCACGCCATAATAATGTCATTCTCGCGAAAAGGATGCAAAGACGCCACGTCAGTTATTAGAATAACGTATCATACGTTGTTCCAGAAATTATTATACAAGATACGCCATAACCATCGCGTATAATACTTTAACAGCGTGTTTTAGAGATTAATTAAAATTTAAAAATATGATATGAAAATGTCATTTAATAATTTTCAAGTTAAAAGCAATTTAAATTAATCAAACTAATAAGATAAAGAACTAGATGTTTAATGCTAATTATGCAGCAATGAGTTTCGCAGCAATAAAACAATACATTTCGACCTCTGTCAAATTATTATCAATGTTAACAAAACAAAAATTATTAAAAACGATACATAATACTAATATTAAAATAGCAATTAAAGATATAAAATTAAAATTATAACATTAAAACAGTATTAAATTGCTCTTATTAATTCAACTGTTTTAATGTAACTTTAATTTTACTGTTTTTAATGTTATAATTTTAATTTTACATCTTTAATTGCCGTTTTAATATCATTATTATGTAGTTTTTATAATAACTTTAATTTTGTTAATATTATAATAATGAAATGATGGAAGTAGAAACACGTACGCTTATTGTTGTACGAGGTTCATTGTTGTATAATTAACATTAAACATCTAACTCTGATTCGTAGCCATCTATCTTGTTTAGTTTAATTATTAATTTAATTGAGCCTTAATTTAGAATCTTAAATTGAAATTAAATATGATATTCATAAACAAAACGTCGGGCCTCTAACTAAGGTTACACGAATATCAATCTATTATGAATTTATTTATGTTACTAATTTTCGATTAATTTTTATTGCCCAACTAATTTTTTCCGATATTTTAAATGTTTTATATGTATACATAAATATAAAATAATAGTCAGTTTATTAATAAATAGATTACTAATGGCAAAATTTTAACTTTATTTTTTGCTAATTATTTAATAATCTTCTTAAATAAAGATTTAATCATTTTTATTCGAAGATTTTGTCTTATTCAAATTTTATTTATCAAGAGTCCACGAAATATGTGTATCACACTTACGTAAGACATTATATATTCTTAACTTTACAAAATTGTCATAGATCCAACATCTAAATTTAAAATAAAAATTCATTTTTATTACTTAATATCATTTTTGTTATTCATAAACAATTAAATTTGTAGATATAAATAGTGAATAAAAAGTAAATTTTACTCAAAGTTGTTTTATCGTTACCCGATGCTTCTCAAGTCTCTTTCTTCTCTCAACTTCGTTTCACTCGCACAACATTCACTCTTGAAAACGTAGTTAATTACGATTACGTGAATAAGACGATTGTACCGCACTCTATACAATGCTTCCGAGATTTACCGCACGCGGCACGGTCTTTATCACATAATTGTGCGATAGAAGAATAACGTGAGATATTTGCTTCGATAATTTATCATTTTATTTATTTTGATCTTACAATTTAATTATAAGAATTCAATAAATGCGCGATCTTGTAATTGTTAATTTAATAACCACGATCGCATCTCACGGTACTTTTTTTGTAAATGAGACATAATATATATATATTCCAGAAATACGCGAAAGAATTAAATAATTTTATAATGGAGGACATTTTGATGTTTTCAAAAATAAATTTGTGAAATATTAATATAAAATATTCAACCTATTTTATATAATTCAATAATTATGTAATAAAGAGTTTTTAACTTTCTTCAACTCTTGTAAAAATAAATCTTTGCATAGTATAATTAACACCACGATACTTTTTGTACAAAAACTTTTTTATCTCTTATTAATTATTCATTTTTTCTTATTATCACTCATTTTTTTGTCATTATTTCTTTGAAAGAGAAAGAGAGAGAGAGAAAGAGAGAGAGAAGACGATCCTAATTGACGTAAAGTATATGTAAATAATGATTCGTCGTTAGCGTGTAATTAACCGACATAATTATTGCGCAATCAGTAGAAACTTAAACTGTGTTCCCTTCCGCCTTGTTGTATCGATTTACGCTCGTTATTTCGAGTCTCGTGTACATAATTCGTGGTCGGCATTAACGGACGGCCCCCGAACCACCTCTTACAACGCCTGCACCACCTCACTTCATCCCCCTGCCCGCAATATCCCACCCCATTTACTGCGTCGTAATTATATCTCGCCTCTCACGAAGCCCGACCGAGACTTCGTCGAGGATCCATAAATTTCTGGGAAGAATTCGCGGCATCCTGCAGCAACAAATTCCCGAAATTTTCTCGCCAAAAATATTTCAAATATTCGTCCTGTATGTCCGCTTCCTCTTCTCCTTTACGACGCTTAGTTGCTTTTTTACTCAACCCTTTTTTACCCTCTCTTTTTAACTTCACTGTCAGCACGTTTGCATTCTTCAACAAAATATACATATATTCAAAGACGAAGAAACGATGAGAAGTGTTTGTTTCTATGACAAGTTATAGAATTCACAGTCCTGCAATTTTTAGGATGGACAAGTCTCCGTTGGTATAGTTAAAAGGTTCTACGTCAATTGTTATCAAAATGCGTCTTCAGCGTTAATTAATTTTTAAACGTGTTTTTTTAAATAAAAACAATGAAATCAACAATAATTTTAAAATAAAGTCGCACTTTGGTTTTCGTCTACATTTTACGATCTAACTAAAGTTTCTGTCGATCAAAAAGGAAACAGAAATACAGAAAATCTGAAAAAATCAATAACGATAAAAATAACGATAAAAGATTTCTTAGCAAGGTTAATAAATACATCAATACATCCTTGCCATCGTCCCTTACTACTGTTGCGAATACAGTTTCTTACAACGTTCGCCGCAGAATTTCCCACGCTAGTCAGACAACGTCATCCATTTCCACTTCATTGAAACGCCACTGATCGGAATTTCACCGGTAACATTTGTGAACTTGCCTGATTCTTGTGTAAGGGTCTTCAATCATTGCTCTCGTTCCCATCCAACGGCATCAAGTAGAATCTGATGCGTTTCCCTTTTCCATCCTTTGAACTTGCTCTCTCACCTCCGCGAAATAAAGTCCGGATAACTCGGGAGCATGCATCGCTCCCCCCTTCCCCTCTGGCTCTCTCATTCTTTTTTTCTATTACGCCACATTTACCCGGGAAAATAATGCCTGTGCACATTTCACCCGCGTTATCTGCTCGCCAGGTTGCCCTCGGCCCCCGCCGTCCCCGCTTTTTGTCGCACGCTTCGGGAAGAGAAGCAGGAGGAAAGGGGGTGGACCGTTGCCCCGAAAGCCTGCCAGTCGACGTGTCCTACGCTGACATCGCTATCTGAATTGAAACGGACTCTTCCAACGCGACGGTCCCATTTCGAAAAACCCCCCCCCCCCCCTCCATAGACCCCCGAAACCCACTTCTACTCCCCCGCTCTCACGTCCCTCGCTCTTCGCAGATATCTCCGCCGTCTGCCATTTATCTCGTCAAGCTCGTATGAAACGCTCATGTTGGCAAACGGACGCACACATACATAACAGACGATAAAAATACATACAGGATGCCCCAAAATTGCTTTTCCTTTCATAAGGATTCTTCAATCACACATAAAAGTTTTGATTAAATCAAGAAAAAAACTCAACAAGTATGACAAATAAAATTTCTGGTTATGAATTCACGATAAAAATGGCATTTTGAGAGGCATTGTGAGACCAAATAGAATTTCTAGTTATCTTAACTAGAAATTTTGTTTTGTCTCACCAAAATGCTATTTTTATTGTTGTCTTTTTTGTTGATTTAATCAGAATATTTTTCTCAGAAAAAAAATACTTCTTTAGAAAAAAAATATCTTAAAGCATCTTATACATATGTATGTGGGTAACAGTAATATTATTGTATATTCGCGATGCGGATATAAAAATTATTTTCTCGACTTTTCTTGACAAGATTGCATGGAATTCTCTTAGAGACAAGGGAAGAAAGACGAAGTACATCGCGACCACAAATTTAGATTTTAACGAGCGACGCGGAGATTGCTTAACGCAAATATCAAATGGTCTTGTTTTAGCCTCGAAGATGGTCGTTAAAGATAAAATATTCTAAGGTGTTTCACGATAGATATGTATTAATACTTCTCGCGCAAGAATATTCTTATGAAAATAAAAGGTTGTAACTTGCGAAAATTATTTCAGAATAATCTGGCATCTTTCCCGAGCGTCGCGTCGTACCAATCTTATTGTAACTGCGAATATACAATTTCACAGATTTTTATCTGTTGAGAAAGAATTACGTATCTGTTTTTTTTTTAGCGGAAACCTAGAGCAAGATCGTACTTGCAACCCTTTAATTTTCAATATTAAAAGTTTCAATTTAATGTTTCATAAATTTCGCGTGGAATTAATTGCAAAAGTCAAATCTTCTTATCTTAGTTCTTTATACTGCTGAATCTTACTTTGCCGAAGTTATTTAATCTTCAATAATAAATGCTCATTTAGACTTCTAAAATTTTCGATAAAGTAAGATGGCAAGTTTATTGCAGAATCTACAGCTAAAAGAAAATACGACAATCTGAAATCAGTCTTGGCATATAAAAGAAGATATATAAATATAATGCAATTTGAATTGGAACAAAATTATTCAATAATCGATATAAATCTAGCGTGACCTACAAGATCTCCCCGTATACATCCCGCATTTCACACTGCGTCGTCTTCGGCAAAGCGCTCGACATTTATCTTGGTGGAAATACGTGGAGCTTTCTGGCACAACAAACGTTATCCTTGCTTCGCTCGTCTATGCGACGTCATAAACAAACTGGAGGAAGATGTTGCCTTGTAGTGCGCGATGTATCGTCAAATAACAGTCGAGCTTTATCACACTCGACGCTAAGTCTTGATTTTCTGCGGGTCGTAGATCCATTAAACACACACAAAATTGCCGGTAACATCAAATCTCCGTGCCGGCGTAATCACGTACCTTGGTACAAGTAAAACGTAATTAACGTGTGTAAGTGAAGGAACGTAAAGTGAAGTAAATCTTGCTATTTTCTGGTGTACTTCGCGTATTCGTATAAAAATTAAGATACAGAGGACAAAATAATGTAAACACCTAGGAAATACACTATTTATTTTATACCTATATACTTGTTTTATTTATTTATTTATTAAAATTTAGTGCATTTTGTCTCACAATCAGTGCATTTTCTAAAATTGTCTTCGGTTCTCGAAAACTTCAATGTCTCTCCCCTGACCGTATAATCTTCTGATTTAAATATCATTTGTAGTTTTGAAGAGCAGAATGAAAAACAGATTTCCATCTTTAATATCTTTTAAATAACCAAAAGATATTCTGCTACAAAAATTGTACAATATTGCACTGTAACATTTGCGTGTATGATTCCAACAAGAATAGAATAACAACAAAAATAGGTAGTATTAATAACAAATGACATCTCAATTCTCAACTTCTTATTAATAAAATAAGTAAATAGTACATTTCTCAGGTTCATATCATTTTGTCTATTCCCTGTATATTATTAACGCGAAAAAATTCATGCAAAAATTATTTTGAGTGAGACGTAATCCTGAGAATTTAAGACGCAAAGGGGACAGTAGCTCTGTATAAAAGATGCAATGCAGGGGAGGGTTGACAAAGGGTCGAGAAAAGTGCAAAATTGGCAAGTTGATGGAACTCGATGACGTCAGCGTCGGTTCGTTCCGATATGGAGGTAATGGGGCAAAATAAAATCCTCGGGGAGGATTGGACGTTGTTAGTCGGGGTAGAAGACGAGGGACACGGGCGGATGGGTGCATCAAACGCCACAATGGCAGTCATCGCAAAGACGATATAGCCGACATTCATGAATCATCCGATCGCAATACTTGCGAAATCACTTTTATTTAACACCCAAGTTTTCCTTATATGCCTCGTACATGCTCTGAATTTATCTTGAATACATTCTCTTTCAAAATTGAAACTCTTGTCTAAATTCAATTCTTAAATGCTTATATAATAAATACGAAAAAAGAAACATTATTAATGCTCCAACAATCTTATTCTATACTTGATAAATATGTAATCTAAACTTTTGTTAAAGAAATACTGATTATAGTCGAAAACTCTGGCAACTTGAAATAGAAGAATTGTAATGATAGTCCTTTATTCTCGCGCCTTAAAATTCTGTCTCTCACTGGCGAGCAGCCAGGAAAAAATAGATTAACATAAAAAAGCGCTAAACCAAGACGTAAGGAGCATTCTTATGTATGATTAAGGTAAACACAGCCTCGACCACAATCCGAGGAGAGCGTATTGTCTGCGGGGTTGGGCGTTGAAATTTATGCGCCAAAAATCCACCCTCTCAGCCGACTAACAATAATACGTACAAATGGAGCTCCGTCAGCCGAATAACAATAATCAGCGGAGGGTTATGCCGCAGTCAGAGAACTGGCGGAGGAGGGAAAGGCAAGATTGTTGAAAGACGTGGTTGGAAGAGACGAAGGCGAAAGAGCGAACGTCACAAATTGAAACAAATGGGGACTTATATGCATCACGACGCATTCCGCAGTTTTACTGCCGGCTCATTTCATCTCCGGCCAGCGACAGTATGCTTTTATTGCTGTTACGACGTTATGGTCTTTCGCTGTTATTGTCACTGCTTCTCGAGAAACGTTCCTTACGTATCGCCCCTAAGGAAACAGACACGGAGAATTGGGGGTCGATAAAACGCGTTCTGAGGACCGGTCCATCCAACGGCTGACTATTTGCGTATGTTACTACTGGTGGCATGGCGGCGCCTTGTCCTCTTGAATAAAAGTTTAACGACGCGAATGACTTTGAATGAGAATAAACTTTCGCCTATAAATTCTGCAGCCTAGTTAATGTTTTTAGTTACCGAAAACTCGTCTGAATACCATCCTTTATTAAAATATATTAAGTACCATTAATTAACGCAGAAACATGTAGATATTTTATTTATGTTATTCTCATAACAATGTGTTCATTACTCCTACATTACTCGCGTGGGATATTTCTGACACCCCAACATTATATTTCAATTTTCATTGTTCTCTTTGATGATTTACAATTAAAGATTAATAATATTCTATATATTCTTTAGATAAAGATAAATATAAAAACTTTTTTAAACTGTGAAACAATTTATATTAAATATAACTATAAATGTGTATAAATAATGTTCATACATTTAAGAAATTTATAAAGCGGAGATACACTGTTAAATCTATAGTGTCAAATTTAATCTAACGTGAGTCGCCACTGCTTCTACTAAATATATCGTTATTTTTTACCAAAACGATAATTAAATTTGACACTATATTATGTTAATTTGACACTATATAATGCCAACTATAACCATTGTTTTAGTCTAAAATAATGATATGATTGAGTAGGAGCAGTGGCGACTCACGTTAAGTTAAATTTGACACTATAGATTTAACAGTGTAGATACTCCACATGAATAATATATAAAGGGGGTTAAATGTATATTTAATATATATTATTTATATGAAAGACAATTATATTTATTCGTATTTTATTTAAATTGTCACTAAAAATTAAATTTGCATTATATTATTTCGAAAGAAAATATTAAACTATCATTAATATATAAATGGATAGTGATATTTATTGTTGGATATATTATCTTAAGCGTCTGATAATACCGAAGATCTGTGAATACCTATGAATACCTATGCAGCTTTTCTGGTTTCCTGGTGAATAGAGGAAAATCGGATTGAAGGATAAGTCGTAAGTCGGATGACGTAAGACGAACAGAGATACTGGTAACAACAAGAGACGGAGGCACCGCAATAAGACGTCGATGGTTAAATTACTGACGTTTAGAAACGTATATATGAAATCTTGAAAGAATTATTTCTATACTTCTAACACACACAGAAATGTTGTGCACGCTCGACTCTGTAACTTTTCGTAACTCGAAGAATGATTTGGAATTTCAATCGTTGAAACTAAATTTTCGTGTAATTTTCGTGTAATAGTCTTCGACATTTATTGCCGAAAGTTTCAAGTGATCGCCGCCGACCCCGAAATGTTCTTACACACGCAACCAGTTCCTATCGCGATTAATCGATTTAAAGTACACGATTGCGCCGTGTACCAACTGCTAGGAACGCCCGTTACATCGATTTAAACGTATGGAGGAAAGATAGGAAACGCCGTTCCACGGTAGAACGAACATAAAATTCATCTAAGAATCTATACGCTATGGGTGTGTTCCACTTGGTGTTGGCAACGCTCGCAAACATATTATTTCCTTGTTTAACATTTGATAAACAACAAAGATAAAATGATGTTCACAAGCGTTACATCAGGCGAAACATCAAGTGGAACGCACTCCCTACAGCACGAAATATTGCAGCAATATTGAAATTTTTTATATTTTGTAGAAAATATTGCAATATATTGCTGCAATATTATAATTCAACGGATAAGTACGCGGTCCCGTCACAAGATGGACGCGCTTCTCGTAAAAAGAAAACACCCAGGAGTCCTATAAGAAGACGTACAAATCAAGTTGGCGAGTCTCCTGGAGATTCCCAAGCTCTTTCAAGCGTGCTTTCTGAACTTTCCCAAATGGTTTATGATCATAACATTATCGCGTGTATTTTAGAATGTGATACTAATCAATAACATTTTAGCATTAAAACTTGATTAATTACTGAAATATTATGTAATATTGCAGCAATATATCTGCAATATTTCTCTAAATATTGCATCAATATTTTATTTTAGTGGCCATAGGAAAATTGCTGCAATATTACAACAACGTTTCATGAAATATTTATTATATGAGTATTCCACATCTACCTCTCGCTTACAATAATTAATTTCGTTCTATCCGAGATAAGTCTCTTCATCATCTTACTTCATCATTCCCTTGTCTTGTATAAAATTTCCATTTGCGATTCTTTCGAAATGACCAATTGAATTGATATCAAGTGATTCACTGATTCCGAGGGAAAGTTCGTCATTCCACCAATCGATCGTGGCAAACAAGGGAAGTCAGATTCGAGGGATCACATTCTCGGGCGAGTCGTAACTTGACTGAGAGTAGATAGGTACTAGGACGGAAAGGGTCGAGACCAATGCCAACGGGGTTATGGCAAAAGAGAGATGAAACGAGCAAGAAATCGCCGTCAAGACATGGCGAGAATAAAAGTAACGGGATAGATAGAAAGAACACTTCGAACTACTATCGCAGATGTAAACTTGCTATCGGCGACGGATAGATATAGACAGCGTATAGTTCCCGACGCGCTCCGGAGATGCTCCTGGAGAATGTACGGGACGGCAAACCACTCCCGTCATTCCCGTCATTGTCTCGCGAACTTTTCGGCGGGAAAACTTCGGCCGACGTCGTGACGATACAGCACGACAATATCTTTTAAAAGTTACATACGTTTCGCCGACGCATCGGCTTCTTTCGCACACACCTCGAATTTCGGCTCGCCGTATATTGTATCCCGATGTCTGACTTTTACGGTTGAAATACAAGAATTATTCATTCGGCGAAGGCGCAGGCAACGTATCACAGCGAAAAGCACAAAGATCAGAACTTATCTTCTCTTGTTTTTCATTCGTTTTATATCGCTCTGTTGCGAACTGCTGAATTATAACTTCGTGAAATTTTTCGTATATATCAAATCCCTAACAAAATCTTTTGAAAAAAAGAAAATATATACCCTAAGTATATAAAAAAAATATGGAATATTATATTAAAAAATTAACTATTCTATAATAGATATGAAATTAATGAAACTTGCCAAGTATTTATATATGTATATACATTTACTTTTTAATTATTTTATTTATTACTTATTGTTACTTTTATTTATTTATTTTTACTTTATTAATACTTATGTATTATATACATATATTTGCAGTGGGGTAATATTTTTCGCAATAAGTTCTTACAGTGTTTTAAGATACTTATTAGCATCATTGTTAAAAATGACGATTAATACTCCAGTAAAATCATTCTTTCCGTGGACTTATCAATTTCTTATTATTGTTATTAAATATTATTTGTATTATAACATAGTAAAACATAAAAATTCTTGAAAACTCATGCATCTAATCGTTCTGTCTATTTAATTGCAAAATAGCTTATACACAACAGAAATTTTAATTCTTTTCGTTTTAAAACAAATTTTACACACGCAATTCGCAATTCCTTCTGCGTCGCTGAGTTCCATGAAACAGTATACGTTTCTAGACATCGTCAAGAAAGAAAAGTAGTTTCGCCATAACAGAAATTAATTCAGTTTCGACTTTATACGTACCCTACGTATTTCGCTTTCGCCATGTACGTACGTTTCTGCTGATTTCTAACAAGCATGACTCTTTTGCAAAGAGACGGAGCACGTACGCCGCGGAGTTTGTCAAAGTAATTCGAGCTTTCTTCAACGTACGATTCCAGTCACGTACAACCAAGCTCTCGTCTTTACCTCCTTGGATCCTTATTATCCTATATCCGCAGCCATAATCCCTGTCCTTCCGGGATAACCTCGGCCGAGCCGTGAAATCGTAATAACATTCGGATTTAACGTCCTAATCATCCTTCGATGACTAACAATAAGAACTTCGCAACAAAAATGTTGGATACGTACATATAATGTTTCATTAGTCTGTTTCTAGATCAGCATGCTTCAAAATAAAGATTACGTTCTCTCTATCACAAATTATATCATTAATTTATTCCTCACAATTATTTTTAATTATAAATTGTATTATACTCTGAATAACACGAGATATCTTATTTATTCTGAAATAAAGAAATTTAATGGAAAACATTGCGATATCTAATAATATTTACATCAATTTGTTAAACTTGTCAGAATTCCCATAGGTAAGCGTATCGATCATACATATTACTTTCAAATGCAAAATAATCGCGACCTTTTACTCGATGTAACGTATAGGTTTAACGTATTAACGTGCGCCGTACCAAAGAGAACGAAAATTATGCGACTTGTATTTAGTGCAGCACGAAGTAAACAGTAAACACGCAACGACACGGTACTCCGCAATAAACACCGGAGGATTTACGAAATATTCCCCACGTCATTCGAAACTAAACTCTCTCGCAAATTTATTTACGATCCTTCCCAAACAACAGTCGTGTTCGAACGCTTTCATTCGTTGCCAAGGCTGTAATTAGACATCGTCATTTATTATAAATGCCGTACATTGCAGAATAATTTACAATTCCATGATTAAAAATTTCATTTTAAAACTAAAAACTTACTGCAGAATTAAATTTGTGTATTTGCAGATTGTAATCACGTTAATCACTGCATGTGATAAAATTAAAGTATAGTAAGTTTCCCAAAATATATATTAAAATTCTATCTATTAATAAAATAGATTATAGATTCTATATCTATTAATTCTATTTATTAATACGATAGATTTTATTTATTAATTCGATTTGAAAAAACAGATTTTCCGTTTTTATTTCGTCGCACTATGGCAGTAGTATTATCGATCGTACGTACGTTCATATTTCGCTATTTAAAAAAAAGAAAGAAAAAAAAGCCGTGAAAATATAACCCGGATGAATTTAGCAATAAAGTAATTATTTCGTGGCTTCCCGT
Source organism: Mycetomoellerius zeteki (assembly GCF_001594055.1). Lineage (NCBI taxonomy): Eukaryota > Metazoa > Arthropoda > Insecta > Hymenoptera > Formicidae > Mycetomoellerius > Mycetomoellerius zeteki. The sequence continues at coordinate 455,646 of NW_017257512.1, forward strand.
TTCTTGGATTATGCTTTGAATAAATCATGGCGACGTTCGAATATACGCACCGTCGCGGCTGTGGCCCGAAAAACCATTCTCGTTCGCGAATAAAAAAGAGGGGAGAAAAACGGGGTGAAAACAGCATTTACGCGGCACTCCCGTATTTTTCAATTTGCTATGTATACACCTTTCCTTGTCGCGTAACACACTTTTTTTGAAATCCCTTTCATTTTCGAACGAGATTCTCAACACTGTATCGCAACAGATATACTAACGAGAATAAAAGATTCGAGCGTATAATAATGGACATATGCGAATATCGATATAGCAAAGCGTCGAACATTTTCGTATTTGCCTCCCTAATATTCGTATTGTATCGATAAATAATCAAATCTACTATCGTGCGTCTGACAGAAAAAAGCGAGGAAAAAAGAGAAAAATATCCACATTTCATCGCACGGAATCTTGGCTGCAACGGAGATGCGCCACAAGAAAAAATATCGGTTATTGATTTCTCAATTTTTACGTGCAATATTTATCTAGACACATCCATTTTCTAAAAAAATAATCTCAGTGTTGAAATACGTTAGTATACGTTTTAATTATGTACTATTATTTCAAATATAATTAAATAATTATAATTTGCTCATCACTTACCACGCTCTCATTGCCATTTATTATATTCTTATATTTTTTTACATTATCGAGAATCCTTTTTTCTTGAAATTGTACAAGGAATGTAATAATTTGAATGCAATGAGAGTTCAGCGCAGTAAGTGATGCGCAAATTATAGTTATTTAATTAAAATAATACATAATTAAAACGATCGAACGTTTCGGCTCTACTTTGAGCCATTTTCAGCGATATTTTATAAAATATATGTAGTATACGGTAATCTCATGTTTTCCGGACAAACATTAATTGAAGAGAGCTTCAAGATTGGATGGTCTAGAAGTGATTTATTTCACAAGAAGTTCGAAGGCCGAGTGAAATGGTTGGCCATGAGAATTCAAAAAACGTAAATTAGCTGAAAACGAAACTTTGGGAACGAATAAATGCAGCCAAGCATGTTGTACAATAATAACGCTATTACAATAAATTATTATACAGAAGTTTGAGAGTCAAAAGTTAAAATCAAGAGTTAAAAACGGTTGAGTTCGTAACAATATAAAATGATAACTTTGATTTCAGTTAATCATTACTCTCGTATCTTTCATAATTTTCTTATCTTTTCGTTACAACTGTACTGGATATAAGATTCAAAAAACTGCACAAAATTCAAATATAATAAATGTAATAATATTAGGGCGGAAATAGCTTTTTAATTTACATTCTGCTCAAAAGAAAATGTTTCTTTTCGTATAAAATCAAAGTAGATTTGATTAATCAGTTTTTCAGCGAAATCTCCAGCAAAAAGTTTGAAATTCAAAATTAAGATTCGCATGATGCACCCATACGCGTTCCTTCGATACGTGAGTATACGTAAATACATATACGAGTAAACACATGAGTGCATTTGCGCACGCATCCTTCTGTGCATACCCGCAAGCGTCGTCTTACCACCACATTTCGCAGTACCATACGAGAGTCGCGAATGCTTTTCGCGAATATGTCAGCTCATAGTATACCATACGGAAAGACGTCCATATCGTCGCGTCGTCGTCGTCGTCGTCGTCGTCGTCGTCGTCTTGATGTCACGTCTTCGTCGACGTTGTCGCATTGACGGAGCGATGCGTCCGCGCCAGGATGCACACCGCGCGCGGATGCACGCACCCAGTCGTAATTAATCAACCCGCGTCACTTCCCCATAATTTACAAGGTTTTTGAATGCGCAAGGAGAGCAAAGTCTGTGGAATGATAGAAAGAGAAAGAAAGGGAAATAGATAGGGAGAGGAAAAGAAATAGAGAGATAGACAGATAGATAGCAAGGTGAATGTCCCTATTTCTATTCATTTAAGATAAATTGTACCAAAAACAGAAATTTAAATTATTCTTTTATGTTTACATAACATACATGTAACAATTAACGAAAAAGTGTGATTATTTATCACTAAACAAACCGTATTATATATTAAATATGAAAAAATATCATTTTAAAGACTTTTGTTACGAATAATCGTGAATTAAACGCAATGCATAAAATGTACGTATTTCTACTCAACAGAAATCGCGGTGTCCGCATATCTACTCATTATGTGTCCCTATTTTTAGACATAAAAACTTTTCGTCGAACGATGTAGAGTTTGTTTAGTGGTTAGACAAAATCCGAATCGCTAGTACTTACGCAAATCAATAATCGCTAGTGCTTATGCAAATCAATAGCGCCACGATTGAAGTTGCCAATAACGACGTCTGCTCGGATATAAATTTATTTTTAAATACATACTGCTACTTGGCGAGCAGTGAGCTTATGCAACTTACGCGGGAGTATATAAATTATGTATAATTTATGTATAATTTATGTATAATTAATCTTTCAGCAACTTATGCTATCAGCTGATTATTTATGTATATTAAGAAGAAAAGTTCATAGTGAGTAGAAATCAGGACTTGAGTAGAAATAGGGACATTCATCTTACTTTGATTAGTATCCAAGGACAAGCCTTCTAAGAACAAATAAAATTATAAAAACGAGCTAAGAATAGACGTACTAATTTTATGAATAGATGTAATAATTCTATCCGTCGACGGATTGTGACAGCCTCACATCGTATTTTATACTGAACGCACAACGAAATTTTTTTCAGGCATCCGTGTAATTTTATAATATTCTATTATCACTCTGGAAAATTTTCCGCGAAAATGCGCGGGCGTGTCTCGTGCGTGTCGCTAATTCGTTAATAGATAGATATGAGCTAAGAGTCACGTGGTTTACTCTCATGTGGCTGTCATGACTTATCTATAGAGTGCAACTACCGCCATGAGCTATTCATTTAATGATTAACTCGATGACTGGCTTGACTCGGTATTCCGTGTCATTATCATTTTCATATATCAATAATTAACTGAATGCAAATGTTACGCGTGTGTTTAGTTTGACAATTAATTGGCGAGCGGATATAGGAAATCACTAGAAAATATATATATATATACAAACATATACAGGGTGAGTCACTTAAGACCGGCCACCCGAATAACACCCACAGTTTTGGAGATAGGAAAAAATGTTTCAGATGAAAGTGGAACGGTTTCAAGGGGAACGTATTTTAGTTTTGTTTTTCTTCTAGGTGGAGGCGTCAAAAAGATATGAAGGTCACCTCCTTTTTTTTAATGGAATTATATAATTTTTTTACGTAACATGATTCCTCTAATTAATCTGCATAAAAGTATTAAGGTAGAGATATAAAAAAAACAGTAGCTTACGAGATATTTTACACTTTATTGTGACACATATTGACGTAAAATGTTAAATAATTCGTAAACTATTAATTTTTTTATAATCAACAATACCTTAATACTTTTATGAACAGAATAATGAGATGAATCAATTGGTGGAAAGAAAACACATAGTTGCTTATTTAAAAAATTATCCATTTTGTGGATACATATTTATTTTAAAGCAACTGTTAAAGCAAAAAATTATACAATTCCATTTAAAAAAATAGAGATGACCTTCAAATCTTTTTGGCGCCTCCACCTAGAAGAAAGGTAACACGACCAAAACACGTCTCCCTTGAAACCGTTCCACTCTCATTTGAAACATTTTTTCCTATCTCCAAAACTGGGCGTTATTCGGGTGGCTGGTTTTAAGTGATTCACCCTGTATATATATTATAAAGAGTTTGTTATTTATTCATATTTGCATAAAATTTATGAAGGAAAAGGGAGAGATGAAAAGAGAGACAGAGAGAGTGGATAACTCAATGATTAATCGGGAAAAGTAAGAAGACTTAATTTCAACTTTTGCTCTCACTTCTTTACTCCTAAAATTTTTATATTCAGGGTATCTTGTGATCAAATTAGACCGGTTGCGGAAGAGTTTCGCGATCTCTTTAAGGCTCCTTACGCATTTTACATGTTATCTGTAAATATTTCTTAGCAATATTCCCCACATATATGTGCCTCATGTACGATCGCGTTCCCAGCGGGAGCATTTTCACCTGGATGTACGCTCGTAATCCGCCAAGTGGAAAAAGGCCACCGTAAAATTCATCGGAAAAATTCTCGTGCTTGTCGCGTCGGGCAAAAAATTTCAAGTAAGTTCGCTCAAAATTGCTCATATCATCTCCCGCAGCTCGGATATCTATTATCATTTCAATTCATTGTACACCTCATATTACGCGATATAATTGAATTTACTTTGCCCGATTTTATCCACTAATTTATCAAATAAACGTTTAATATTACAAGCTCCAGACAGTTGAAATTTAACTACCAATTATTCATCGCGTTAATACGGCGGCAGTTACTAATAACACTATTTAAAGATTTTGATCTCTTTTTTTTAACTCTACGATCAGTAATCAATTTTTATATTTAAGATATCTTATGTATAGTCTTAAGATATCATAAACAAATCACAGGCCGGTATTCATAGTCAGTTCTTATATTCAAGACCGTCTTAAGTTCTGTTTTGAGGTGTCACGAACCAATCAGAGGATCGCATTAACGTCTTAAGACATTACTTAAGACGATCTTGAAATAAGAACCGATTATGAATACCGGCTACAGAGCCATATTAGTATCTCAGATAAGGATGTATTACACATATTTAAATCAAACAAAAAAATTATGAAAAATTATAGATTTTTTATATTGTTTTAAAAGTAATACAAAAAAATTTTTTTCGATAATTTAGGATCTGGGTCAGAAATTATTTCAACAGGAAGTAACTTTGTTTTTTAAAAATGATTAAGATAAAAAGAGAAAATTGACATTTAAATTAAAAATTTACATATTTAGTATAGTTTGAAACTATGAAATATATTTGAACTATTTCAATACTGAATGCATATAACAATCATTTTTGTACAGAAAGTATAAATTTCCAATCTCAGTAATTTTTTACAGACTACCTGATACATTCTTAAGATAGTCTTGAAATAAAAACGGACTGCCTTTGTTAAACATTTATTTATCATTCATGTACAGCTTTCGATAGTTATAGCTACGCACTTATGGTAAGAGCCCGTCTACTTCAGTTCAATAAAACAGTTCGAGACTATGTATCTCTCCTAACTCATTGTCAAGCCGTCAATAATTTCAAGCGAATTGTTATTTGCGAATTGTTAGAGCTCGAACTGTCAATCTTGCTGACGTCGTGACGCGCACGCGTCATTAAAGGCGTCAGCCCGCGTGTTCACGCGAACACGCGGCGCACGCTATATGCAAACGACTGCCGCCGTCACCGGTGATTTTCTAGTCACGGTCAAGAGACGCAAATACTTGAAACCATGACGTTCGTCTCGTCAATTTAATGATTTTACATAAAGCGTGACGAGATAGAACAAGGAAGAAAGAAAGTTAAATAGCAAATTACTCTCAATTCTTTTGTCCATAGGCAAATTTGTCATTATTATCATCATACCATTATCTGATGTCTTATGCAAATATCTTTAATATTTGGCTCGTATTTCCAGTAGACCACTTTTTATGGACTTATAAACGAAAAGAATAGTCGAATTATCGAAATATCAAAAAATTTAGAGACAGATTTAAAAATAATTTTCTTAAATTATCAAAACAATTTTGGAATACAGTCATAATTATTTTAATAACTCACGAAAATTATTTTTAGATCTGTATTTAACTAAATTTTTAGATACCTCAATAAAACTTCTTTCTGTGTCACGTAAATTATTAAGTTTATAGAACACTATAAATTTTCAGCGCAGGCAGTGAATTTTGGAACATAGTCATAATTATTTTGATGATCCAAGAAAATTACTTTTAAATTTTGACAGCCTAAGTAGAACGTTTATGGTTAAGCATTGTTGATGACAATGCTACAAAAGTTCGAACATTCTAATAACTAGGTTGAACGTCCTAATAATTATTTCCCAACAAAATTATTTTCAGATCTATCTAGCTAAATTTTTAGATACTTCAACAAAATCATTCTTTTATGTAGGATACTATATATACATCTTAAGCAAAGAAATAGCTACATATGTATGTACATACGCTTTCAACAATTTCATTCCCAGGTTAAAATCTTTTTAAGACGGCCGGAAGTTAAACGCGTGATCGTCATCGGACCGATTGAACCGAGAAACGACGATCGTCTTCAGATGGTCGATTTTACGCGATAGCCAATACTAGAGACGGACTAGATTTCCGGAGGCGACCAATATAACGTGCAAGTTCTGTGCTTTCTATCGCCCAGAATCACGCTCGCGCAGCTTACTGACGATGATTGGTTCGAATCCAACAATACCCAACAGTTTACGCATATACGAATAGGAATCAAATCGTACTACTGAGATTTTGCTCCTGTTGTTCGTTTCTCACAGTCGCTGCATCAGCTGTATGTGGAAAACGAGATGCAAGGTCTGTTACAAAATGCATTTCAAAAAGAAAAAGCAAGATGTAACTCTTTTACTTCAAAGATAGTATACAATTCCAAAAAACATGATTTTTTTAGTTATAACGAAACGAAAATGTCAAAAATGACATTTGATCATGTTAAAAATATTTTTTTGCCGATATTATTTGATTAATCAATAATTATCTGTTTGTTTGAAAAAATTAATTTAATTTAATTAATAACTTAATTCTTTCTAAATTATATTTTTTATTTTTTATTCTATCACTCTACATATACATATACATATATACGCTCTTTAAATACCTTCTTAAATTGTTTCAACTTTGTTAGTTGTTTTATTCGGATATTTATATAATTTTATCTTCCTTTATTTACGCAATTGTTACTTTCTGTTAATAAATGTTTCCGTATTTTTCACTGTTTACAATTGCAATGAAATTTTGCTTTAGCTACTCTCTCGACGCACACATATAACGAGCGTTCATGCCATTAATCACGATGCTCGATGCATACAGTTATGCATTTTTATCTCAAATATTTGTGATACCGCGCATAACGTCATGATTAATTAATTACATGGAGTTCAAACAATGGCGGAGGTAACAGGCGTATCTTACGCGCGCTGAGCGAAGCGTTTATATTATAACCAACGCACCGATATATTTCTGCATTTTTGTTACATGTCCTAGTCAAAAAGCGCCTCTCTTTTCCGAGTATTCGGAATTAGCTTTTCCGCGCAAAAGCTGCAGTATACCACGCACCGGATTATATTAATTAATATAAACACGGCCAAACATAAACACTACTACGCTGTACAAACAAAATCCTTTCAGGTGTAAAAAATGTTATACGATAAAACATACACTCTCGATGTCCCAAAATCATCAAAACATCATTTCTATCGCGATATTTGTTTCATAAAGATTTCTTGTCGCGATATCTTTTAATATTAAACAGTTTCGACGAGGAAATTTCGTCCTATTAAAATTTTGCTAAGTGAAAATTATATCCCCGAGTAAATTAAAAAAAATCGCAATTAAAAGATATACGAGTAGACATTCTGTGGAGATACGTGGAAATGTGCAAACAGCATACCGCACGTTTTTCTACTCGGCAGAGGGATTCTAAAACGATGGTAAAAAGGGAACAGAGTCTCGAATGGTATGAATACGAGTGTATAGTACGTTAAAACCGCTAAAAAAAGAGAATCATTATTCGGCCAGTATTTCAATTTATCCAGAATTTATACGAAACTGATACCATCTCCTGGCCCTTGCTGGCATAATTTTTCGTCGCACCGATCTTCCGTTTTTTTTTGTCACCGATTCATTGAAACGGCGAAAATATCAGCCTTTTTTCGTTATAGTTGGTACAACGAGAGAGTTCCGTTAGCACACGTTAACAACCTCAACCTGGACTCGCTTTTTCTTCTCTCTCTTTCTCTCTCTGTTTCTTTCTCTTTCTCTTTTTCACCCTTTGGGAAAATAACCGTCCACCTCGCCATCCCTCTCTTTCACCCCGTCATACTATACTGCCCGTCTCTCTTCGTCGTCCCCCGATTTCAGCACATAGATTATGGCCATCGGCACGCGCGTATGGCGTGCGCCCATAAAAACCGGCCATGTATAAAACCGTCGTGTTACCGCGTGCTCGACGAGCGAGCATTTTCGTCGGACCCCCTTCCGCCACCTCTCGTTGTTCTTTTTCTGCAAGGTCCGTCCGTGTCGCCCGTCAACGCCGCGCAGAGAAAGGCACGCCGGAGAACAAGAAATGTAAAGAATGACGGGTTAGCTCTTACTTACGTTGCCGGAGCTGGACGCACAATTTACACACGAATTTCGAGTTAATTTCAAAAGACCATGTACGTTGATAAACAACTTTTTTGATAAAGTCAAGGGATTTTTAATCAATGTAAAAAAACTTGTTTTTATCTCTCTTATCATATACATATTAATTTTTTATAAATTTTTAACATTAATTTCATCCCTCCCATATTTCTCCCACTTCAATTTTCAAAACGTCAGTAGCAATTATGATTAAGAATACGCTCGGAAATCTTCCGGAAATCTAATCCAAAAGTTTTGCAATATTCTCTCTTAACTCCCTACAGACCACGTGGGGATTTAAAGATGGTTTTTCGATTTTTAATTATTTTGCTGATTCTGCCTCAAATTCGAACATATATAAAAAAAAGTAAAAAACGTTCGAATCATATAATTGTAATAACCGTAATGTTGAACTTCTTTAGAGCACAAAAACCCTTTGAAAAACAATCATTCCTTAGCGGTCCAGGTGGTCTGACTCATAACAAGTAGTAAAATTCAGAGTAGTATGCAAAAAGTTTATCATCTAACAATAAGAAATATTCATTGACCATACAAACATGTTCAATGATTATCAGAGTAATAATGATCATCATTATCATGCCGAATACTTAACTGCCATAAATTACGAAATATTTTTGGTTATGTTTCTTTAGTTAAAGGTACGAATTACGAAATTTCTCCACAAAAAATTTCTCCCTTTCGTGCAGAGGATAGAAAATTACCTCAAAGGAATCAACTTTCGGTAATGTTATAAGGCTAACGGTAACATAGGCTTACCGTTGATGACAGCGATGATGCCGAGGACGCACAGTAGGAACGATCTCGAGCACATCTTAGCTCCTTCTCTTTCCGTCTCCCTCAACGAAAGAAAAGCGAAGAGAAACAGGCACGCGCGATCCTTACGTGGCTTTATGAAACATCGTTCGTCCTCGTCCTAGTAATACGTGGGATCCAATTTCCTCGTCTGATCAGTCAGTCTGATCAATCAATCGATAACAAGCACGAAGACGTTTCTCAGGAATGCTGCACCCGTCATCATTGCCGGATGATACCAAAAATCTCTTGAGTTAGCATCGAGATGGGGTCGGTTTCACCTTCCTTCCGACAACGACAACAACGATGACGACGACGATGACGATGATGACGTGTCAGTTAGCAGATATTCGCGATGCAAAAGCGTTGAACGACAAAGCGAATTATGACTGCGAGCTAGCTGATTACTAATTAGGGCCGATCGCATTAATCGGCTCTTAATCACCACAGCACCCGGAAATACCTCGATCGAAATCCTATCTCGCCTGTCTAACTTGCTTGCCGTAATAACCCTGAGGCTCGAGTTTCCGAGCTTTTTTCCTTTTTCTCGTCCTTCGCCTTCGATGCTTCCGCTGATGTCTCTCGTTCTTACTCTTCTTTCTTCACCTATCCCTTTTTCAACTGCTCTTTTGCTGTTCGTCCCTACTGCTTCGCCTTCGCTTTCTTTCCTTTAGCCTTGGGCTATAATACTCTCCTCGCTGCGTCTTCAGTCTACTTGTTTGTTCTAGATGACGTCAGCTCGCCGAAAACTACCTCGCAATTCCTCACGGGCTAGCTTCCTCGATCCGGGATCCTCTCAACGTAACTTAGCGAAGTAAGTTGAAGTGCCCCTTAGTGCAACTAGACCTCCTCCTATTCATCGAATATAGTTGAACTTTTATCTTTTGATCAAAGCATCCGTTCGATACGAAATAGATGCGAAGCTTCAACTTAGTTGTGTCTCCCTTTTTTCTTTATCCAATAAAAAGTTACGATTCTCGTCTGAAATTTAATGAAGTAACTCCTTCACGTCTCCGCAAAAGTAAAATTTTTCGAAGACTTGCAAAATGTATCTCGATGTGACACGAGTTAATTTACAGTAAGTTCACGATAAACAAACGTCGGCGAGACTATCACGATTCGCCAACTCGCGACTTTTCTTCGCAGAACTTTCCCCCGTACGAAGTTTTAAAACTTGAAGAATAGTGAATATCTCGTCTTGCTGGAGTAAGTTTGGGGGGTGCGAGGATTATACTTGATCTATCAACGCGTGACAACCACGAGACGCTCCCGGCCACGGCGAGCTCGCAGCGCTTACTGAGCTTGCGGAAAAGCTCCTCGAGGAGCGTCCGCGAGATGAGAGCACGTTTCTCATCCCCACTTGGTGAACCCACGATTACGTTGCGCGCCGTGCGCGCTGATTGGCCGGGCATGCGCCCGAAAGCTCGTCGAGTAACGTGCGTGCCCCCCTCCCCTTTAGTACGGTGGGAGAAAGAAAGAGGGAGAGAGAGGGAGACAGAAGAGTTGGATGAGGGAGAAAAGGGGACAACGAAAGCTCTGCGATGCTTTTAGAGTACCGACTGCCGAGTAGTGTTGAAACGCTGTTGAAACCGCCAGTAGTGGGGCGACAACGCGACGGGAAAGGAAGGAGAAAGGGAGACGCGCGCGATGCAGAAAGGACACCGGGTACATCGCGCGCTTCGCGCCACTACCCGCGCTCGCACACGCGTCGAGCTTGCGGCAAAAGTTATGACCTCAAAGGGGTCGTTAACGAGCGCCCGCCAAATTAGTATAACGGCTCACCCTCCGGTCTATCCTCTCCACCAATCCTCCCCCCCCTCTCTCTCTCTCTCTCTCTTTCCGTCCCTGTCAGCTACCCTCTTGCCCCAACCGGACTCGAAACGCAAGTACTATCCATCATCTATCTATCAACTGGCCCAAGACAAATCGTACGTGCATTGTCTATCGATTCATTACGGTTCGTCCACTTTATGATTGATTACTATGATTGTGTCTGCAATTCGTATCGCAAGATGTAACGAGTACCTTTGTTTTTATTGCGAATTTCAGAAATGACAGAATATCCTAATAACAAAATCGTTTTCTTTTATACGAACTTTTCGTGCTCTTTTAATGAAAATAACATAAACCCAAAAATATCTAGTACAATTATTCTATACACTATAATACGTCTGAATGCATTTATAGAAAATCTATATTGATAGAATTTGTAAAAAATTATAATTTAAATTAGATGTCAATGAAAAACGCAACACAATATGTTTGTCATATCTTACAAAAAATTTATCGCTATAGTAATCAATTGATTGATAATAGTATTACGCTTTCATAATTATTCAATTTTAGCTTTTATTCAAATTCAGCTTTTATTTTATTCAGAATAAAATAAGAATTGGATGAAAATTTCTAACACCTTCAAATATGTACATTAATATGATACTTAAAATTCCATTTAGTTCTTTGTACATATAATCAAATCCAATCAACGTTTTAATGAGGTACCCATCTAATGAATAACGTACATAAAATTGAGCTTTGACTATTATATTTATGTCTACTTTATTAATACAAGCTTGTAAAGAGAGTTTACATTTAGAAACTTGGAACGTAAATCTGTTATGTTGAAATAACGTGTTGTCCCTAGACTTTCAAACGTCTTTGTTTTATTTTTCGAAAACATTTGCTTTCCAAATATTTTCTATGATGTACAATACCATTTCGTATAGACAGTAACGTCAATATTTATGATTGTCATTCTAAATAATAAAAGTGACTAAATCTAGACTTGGATTTAGTAATCTTTATTATTTAGAATGATAATCACAAATATTGACAGTAATGTCTATACAAAATAGCTTACATCTTACACATTATACACATAGAAGGTATTTGAAAAGCAGACATTTTGTAAAAATAAAACAAAGATCTTTAAAATTAATTATCCAATTATTCATTTAAAATGTTTTTTATTATTTTAGTATAATATATAATAAAAAGATAATAGATAATAACAAATTGCCAAGACGTCAATCCTAACGCACAATCTAAGAACTTTTTGTGATACTTTGTGTTGGGCATGATACTTTTGCACCGCAATCTTCTCATGGAGGACGTCGTTACTCTCGAAATTACTTTCCATTACGTGAAACTTGGTAACTCCCGAAAGAAGTAAAAGTAAGAGCTTAGACGGCGAACGGGTAATCGACGCGGTCCAGCAGCCTCCGTTGGATTTCGTGAGGGACAACTTCGGAAATACCGGCGACATCGTAGACGCTAGTAGTGCAGTCAATATATAATGCGCGACGTGCTCCTGCATTTCAAATTACCGCACAGTACTACCAGCGACGAACGTATGGGCGTCGCTTCCCCGATAGTGCCGATCGCCTGCCAACAGCATTGGCGTGACACTATGAATTCGAGTAATTTCTCTTACTGTCTCTCTCTCTCTCTCTCTCTCTCTCTCTCTCTCTCTCTCTCTCCCTCTCTCTGTCTTTCTCTGCACATTGAGTTTGGATAATTACCATCCCTATTTTAGGAACAACATATTCTATAATACAATAAATTTACATTTCAAACCTCCAAATACAAACTCTCTCTCCTGGCTTATGTTAAGTATACATCTCATAAATATAATATTCAAAATTCAATAAAATTTATATACGTTATTCATCGTGTAAAGTATAACTCGAAAATTCGATTTCGGTTTCGGTTACAGTCAGTTTCGGCTAAAAATTGAAATTTCGATTAAGTTTCAGCCGAAATTGAAAGAGGATTTTGACAACATAGTTGAAACTGATCAATATTATAATAAGCATTTATTACTTAAAATTTATTTAATATGAAATATTTATTTTCCACTGATTTTTCAAAAATTTGTTTAAAAAATACTTTTATTTTATATTTTGAAATTTTGTTATTATTAAGATAATATCCATAATTGTAATATTACGAATAGTGTAAGATCCCAGTAAGCAAGAAACATTAATGTTGCTGCAATGTTACGTAATGTTTCTTGCTTGCTGAGATACTACAAATTGTGATAATAGAATTGTAATGCTAGGATGGTGATAATGTAAAATTATTGCTTCAAAAATTAAATTATGATATTTATAAAAAAATATACATATATGTGGTATATAAGTACAATATGTGCGCACATGGACCTTTCTAGGATTCCTATGCAAGTTTTGGTTTTCAGTTTCTGTTTCAGCCGAAATTGGCCTAACCAAATATTCGTTTTTGGTTTCGACCGAAATTAAAAAAGATCGTTTCGATCGAACACCATTTACTTACTGAAAGATCGCTTTTAAATCTGGTTATATGTAGATATAGAATTAAACTGACTTTAAGTATCCTATTAATGTACATATATGAATACGTGAAGGGTACTAAAGATTTCCCACCGAATTCTTATCTTATTACCTAGACAATGCAAAATCTATAATCGAGACATCTTTCAGACGTTTCTCGCAAAAATGTTTTTGAGATATTTTTAAGACGTGTTATATTCACAGACTTCTAATTATAACTTCATTACAAACAATGAGTTATTTCCCAATCTTGCCTGTATTTTATATTATTCATAGCAGTTCAATAACCAGCTTAATGTTGAAGCTCCGATTAGTACCTTCCCATGTAGTAATTGTCAATTAATTCACGTACATCGTAGTGGTCGAACTTAGACTAGAATGGGTGCCGTGCCTCTAGAGACATAAATAATTATCGGATAGCTGCGCGATAATGCGGTAGTAAACGCATGCCCTGCCAGACAAGCATTGCCAGATTTACAATGGATAATATCATAAATTGAGATGTTAATCTTTCTTGCATTAGAGTGACTTGCTAAATATTCGATAATTATTCTAGTAATTTACGACAAAAATTTAAATCTAAATCGAGTCAAGTAGAACTACTCAACAATTTGGCTAACACATTAGGCCTGTTCTTTTTGGTTAAACTTTTGCACCAATTCATCTTTCTTCCTTTTCTCTCCAGGAAGAAAGAAAAGGAAGAAAGATGAACTGGTGCAAAAGTTTAGCCAAAAAGAACAGTCCTATTTTCTAAATGTTCTTGCTGGCAATCGTACAAAATGACACATGATAAATTTTATATTATTTTCGGATTAATTAACATTATATTTTCCATAATTATATCTTTATCTAATTAATGATCTAGTAATTATATAATTATAACTATCAAATTTCGTTTTCATACATTTATATTGTTCTAAAAATCCTCTGTAGAAACGTAATTAGGCAGTGCATTAGAGCAGAGGACAAAGCCATCCTAACGAAAAAGCGTCTCTTGACTTCTGAGAGAAGAAAACGTTTACAAAGCCCACGTATGTGAATCGTACGGATTGGCGTCCGACGAATAGAAGAATTTCAACTTCAAAGGGAAAGTATTAAGTTTGTGATTTCCTACCTGCCTCTCCGCGCGACACAAAGCAGGCGACGAGTATAATGGCGAAATAGGAAGCTACTTCTCGCGACGTCCTTAGTCGTTCGACGTGTGGCTTGCAATGAAAACGCGCGACCGAGAGAAACGAGAGGTATAATTACAAGCACCCGTCCAGTTGGAGTAATCGTAACTATTCGTCGGCCGAATCCATAATTCGCGTTTCAAAGGACCGACATTTTTCCAGACGATGGTTTCAGCACACTGCGACTGATAATCGAGAACGAAGGAACGTGCTCAACAAGAAGATGAATTCCGTACAAAAAGATTTTCGCGTCTACCGTCGTCTCAAGCTTTGATCGACGTACCGTCAAAGCGACGTTTCACTGTCTCATTTCGATTCTGTTTTACTTCACCCGCATATCGATAACCCCCAGTTTTTTTTACGTTTCTTCGGTCCTTTAACGCGCGCGCACGCCACCCGAATCCTCTTTTTTTCTCTCCTACCGCTTCCTCCGGGACCAATTCTCAGTCTAGCATGGAATATACCGGAAGATGAAAGAAAGGATCCTGTCATTAACTGTCGTCGCGCCAACAAAAGGAAACGTGCACAGACGCGGAAATACGGATGCATTTTTTACTTAATCCCGTAAGAAACGTGACGGTGCCAAAAGAAACGACAAGCAATTAAAAAAGTGTCAATAGTGGGGAGTAAAATTGCAGTCGGTGGTTACACTTGGCAGGTGTAAACGCACTCTTCTATTCTTTCTTTTCCCGCATTACTTCTATCACTTGCAACATAACCAATCGAAAGAAATAATAATTAATTAGTACACGCGAAATAATAATTAATTAATTAATACACATACTCCGTATGTATAAAATCACTTAATAATTTTTGTGTAGGTACACTGAAAAAAATATTTGTGTAAAATTACATGATTATGCTGAGTTTTTTCCGACCCAGCATAATTATGTAACATTACTTAAATATGATTGTAAAATTTCCTAAATGACTTAAAAATTACCTAAATATTTATGTAATTTTCAAGTCATTTAGGAAATTTTACGATCATATTTAAGTAATGTTACATAATTATGCTGGGTCGAAAAAAACTCAGCATAATCATGTAATTTTACACAAATATTTTTTTCAATGTATTGTACTTGTAAAAGTGATGAAAATTAATCTATATGATACGACCGATCCATCGTGTATAGTAAAAGACCGGAAAATCATCGCGTATACTAAGGGTTAATAACTTTTATTCAATCGAAGTATACAGATGCACAATAGAATGCACTCACGTTTAAAACACTGCTAATCCGATATCTCCGATTTCGAAATGCGGCGGGTAATTCACGCGTCCGATGATAATTGAGCCCTCCGTTAGCCGGGATTGATTTGTGTACAAAGTGGGAGATTCTCATCGTTTATACACGTAAAGTTTCCCGCGCGCAAATACGCATGGGCGCTAACAATCGCGGTATATACTCACCACGCAGCTTATCCAGCCGCGATACGTATACACGCTCACGGGCGATTATCGTGACAATTTCATTTCGCATTATACTGTCGGCGCCACGCCCTCTTCCCCCGCGTCGACCGACCAATGACTTCGTACCGGCCGAAAACTGCCCCTCTCGTATCTCCGATCGGACACCGGATCGCTACATTCGGTAAATTTCCCTTCGGGACGTGTTCCGTGTGTATCGAAATCCCGTTTAATCGAAATTTCGAATGTGCGTTTAATCCATCCCCCCGAATCACCTGTCTGCTCTCCCCCTCTCCTCTTCCCGAAATATCCCTTTCTGCAACAATCATCTCTGTCGCGCGTAAATGCGCTTACAAAAAAAAATAAAATATCTCTCTGTAGCCGATATGAACCTGAAGCCTGCGATGGACGGATTCAAAAGTCGAAGCACTCGAGGCCAAATTGCCGTTAACGTTCTCCTGCCGGAACTGCGCGATTTTCAAAGCGATTTTTGTATCCGGTTTTCAAATTTATTGACAGAAAGTTTTTAAACAATACACGTGGAAAGCTATTAGTTTTTTTTTCGACAATAGAGTTTATCGTATAGATACGCCGACAAGTATCAGCAAGCAATAGAGTTATCAAATCTAAAATTACACCGGTGATAAATTTATACATTCTTTACTAGACTCGTGCAACCAAAATTTCAATATTATTATTATTACTAATACTAAGACCGTACGTGATATGCACGCAACGATAATAGGAAGGACTCGGAATAACAACGCAACCTAAGCGAAACTTTCTCCTTTTTTTCATCAGAATCGCCGGGCAAAAAGCGACGGGGTGCATATATTTCAAATCGAGGACTGCAATAACACGCACATTGTTGTGAGAATAAATTCCAGGTCGAATTCTCTCGGCGCGTTGTGCCGATCAACGGTTTTTCCACGGCGCATCCGCAGCCGTGAATTCGAGCGAAAGCAAACGAGCACGACGAGAACGCCGGCCAATTGTCTCGGCGCCGATCAATTCAAACCGGTCGATTATATTTTCCAAAAATGCAAACGACTCTATAACGTCCCCTTTCCCCCCCCCCCTTTCCACCTCTGTGAATCCACTCTTCTTTTCTCTCCTTCTCGCTCGCTCCCGCCTTTTTTTCTTTCAGGCAAGAATTTTTCAATATTCGCTACACTTCCCTCGGGATGTTCCGCGTATCGATATTCCATTTCGTCGGGAATTGAGCGACCGACGTACGGCGTGGTGACAGAGAACGAGGGTGGCATGAAGGGAAGAGGAGGCCGTGAAAAAAGTACTCGCCATCCGGCTGAAAGATGTGACGAGACCATCGTTTACCTTTATCGTCGTTCTTACTTTCGTCATCGTCATTATATCGGATTATCAGCCTGCCACCCTGTAGGTACCTGAACGTGTTTCTTGGATGCTCTATTTGCTGCCGTGAGAGTTTATCGGAACGTAACGCGTCGCGACGCGTCAACGATCGAGCCCGCGGCGAGAGACGCAAAAATGATATTCTCTAAATCTGAATCAGTGGATAGTCATTAATTATCCAGTGGCATACTTGGCACTGATAATCGGTGAAGTTCAATTAAAAAAGAAAAAATATTTGAGAGCATTATTTGACTAAAATACTGATATTTGCACGTTAATTTCAATCTTCCAATACCATATTCATTGAATTTAACCATTAAAACAAGGTTAGTTAGATCGCATAATAAAGATTAGCTAGGTTAGGAATCTCACATTTAATTCACTGATTACCAGTGGCATACTTGGCACTGATATCAGTGATTATCCACTGATTCAGATTTAGAGAGTACATTTACGTAAACGTAACAATGCGCATGGCTTGGGTACAATCAAATGGGTAATTAATGCAAAGAGTGGCTTTATTTCTCACACCGAACTTTTCATTAAAATCAATCACCTGACTGCACGTCTTATTAATACATTGAGAGTAAAGTGTTTGGTATTTCTCCCGTAGCAAAAAACTACAGTGACAATAGGCTCACAAGTAAATTATGTCACTATGAGATTATCAAAAAGTGAAAACGTGATATTACATTATTATCTTAATCTGTATATGTCGTAGTACTGTCACAGAGAGGTACAATATTTATCACAGCTTCATAATTATGTCATAGTGATGTCACCTGTCATAAAGTGGACATTCGTACGTCACCATGATGTATGTGTGATATTTTTGGCAGTGGGAGTTGTGATTATAATTGCATGGTAAAATAATTATGGTTAGAAGCTCAATTTTGATAGTCATTACTGCTATAATGTTAATAATTATATTTATAGTACTACATACTATATATACAAAAAATACATAATTTATAATAGCTTTCGAAGTCATACATACTTTATTACAAGACTATAAATATTATTCCCAACACAGAAGCTTGCAGCGACATTGCTGCAATGTTATAATATTGTTGAAATTTTGCTGTAATATAAAATATTTGTTGGAATAGTCACAAATACCAAACATTTTTCTCTCACAATCACAGTATATTAGCAATCGCGTGAATATCCCTTGATTTCTTACGCGATATATTTTTGTTTTAATTAAAACAGATTTAGCAACACGAAATTACAGAAAGCATTTTGTATACAGAACAGTAAAAAAAAAGGGGGGATATGAAACTGTACGAGTCTGGCGTATAAAGCCCCTCAATGCGCTGCTCCTTTTTCCTATAGGGTTTGCTTTGTACTAAAATTCGATAAATGAAATTAATGCACATGGTGTTTCCGCATGGCGGAGTTACCGCGCGAATTGATTTCATCTCCAATTTCTGCACATTTCGTCGTAACTTTTAATTTTGTTTTTTCCGCGTAGACTCATCCTGTATCGCCACTGCACTCTCTGCCGCCGGTAATCTTTTATCGCCCCATAACACGCTCGCGGCTGCATCATTTGCGCATTCCTTTTTTCTATTCGTTTATTCTATTTGCATGCGACAAGGATTTGCTTGCCTGTGCTAATAAATCACCGGTATCCCTCAGTCTGCCAGGACAAAACAAGCTCGACCGCTATACGGCTTGAAATCTACAGGGTGTCCGATAACTATTGTATGATACTTTAATAACGTATTCTTGGAATTAATTAGAGATGGATACTCCAATATGAAAATGTCAGTATCGCAAGAATTTCCGAATTATGAGTCGATAATATCATGCTTTCAGGTAACCGCGCTTACCATGCATACCGATTTTCTATTCTGCAAAAAGCTTCCGTCAAAGCTTGCGTCATTTAAATTTTTTTTCAAGAAAAATAGTGATTAAATTAAATTATAAATAAATATGAATAAATATGAAAAATTGAGATAAATAGCACAAGAAAACAAATATGATTATTAACTACTGTGACGCATTTATTAAATAAAGTACTAACTATATTCTGACTAGTCATTGAAATATTTCCTGCTCTTCTTTTATTTCATATACCTAATATGTATATTTTAAATATCACAACGCTTTGCACGCATATTTAACTTTTCACATTCAAAAATAACGGACATTCTAGAATTAAATATATTAATATATTAATATATCTTCTAGCTCATTCATTTGAAGACAATGAATCTATGAGGTTCTACATTTATCCATAATATTTTTTTCAAGGATCTATTATTATAAATTAAAATGAAGGATGATTCATTACTCACCAACATGCAACGACGTTGTAACTGCGTCGTAATAATCTGTAAAATACAAGTGCAAAATTTGAACTATTATAACGCGCTCAGGAAATAATTAATATTTTAAATAATAATGCTACCATCTTAAACTGCTACACACACATATACACGCGCGCGCGCGCGCGCGAGTATATATGTATATATATATATATATATATATTGTTGCCTCGAATTGCTACAGTGTTGATATTCAAGATGCGAGATCGTTAAAGACAAATATACAGCAAGTTGCCAGCATTATAGGCAATCACAGATTTGCGCAATTTTGCTGAGACATGCTTGGCTATCTGTGTAATTACCTCGAAGTTGCTCCGCCGACACACGATGCCGCCCGGGCCTCCTCCTCCTCTCAGACTTCCCCGTTGCTCAACACTCACACAACACTCGCGAGAACGCGATTAATTACAATCGCGCACCAGTTACTGAAATCAATGATCGCACATCACTTTGAACGACGCTCCCGATGTTTGTCGCGCGAACGAACGGCGCGAAACGCGGACGCTTTATTATGCCCATGTAATAAGATAAGGTGAAACGTTCCCGCGGATGCGCAATAAGAAAGTGAATTCGGAAAATTCAAATTTGATTGGCTGTTCCAGTACGCTACTGTTATTATACGCAAAAAAATGCATTTGGACTCAAATTTGATTAGTTGTTTCCAGTATACTATCGCCATTATGCGGTTCACCTTGTCTTATTATGCGAGGTCTACAATAGAAGTCGTAGCGGTCGTAAGGTCTCAAGTCGTAGAAAATTGACCAATCACAGTCGAATATGAGAAGAATAATCAACTGTGATTGGTCAATTTTCTACGACTTAAGACCTTACGACCGCTACGACTTCTATTGTAGACCCCGCATTACACCTTGATTACTACCCATAGACGTAGTTTATCTAGACTGAACGTTCGAAGAGTGGGGATAGACCTCATATAGGAAACGAACGTATTTTGATCGTTTAACGCTCACGACGCCCGCGAATATTATTTGTCCTTATTTAATTAACACTCGATAAACAACAAGAAATGATTCCATAAAGCGTTGCGAGCGTCAAGTGGAACGCACCCAACGTCTATAGGTTCGTTCGCGTCGCATGCTCCAACATGCTCCAATATGCTCATACTATAGCTCTTACTCACTCCAACGCGCTTGATAAAGTAAGTAGGAGCTATGGTAGGAACATGTTATTGGAGCATGTTAAAGCTTGCGACGCGAATAAACCTCATGATCAGAGGTCTGTTCGCGTCGCATGCTCCAACATGTTCCAATATGCTCCTACTATAGCTCTTACTCGCTTCAACGCGCTTGATAGAGTGAGTAGGAGCTATGGTAGGAGCATGTTGGAGCACGTTGGAGCTTGCGACGCGGACGCGAATCAAACATGGCGCGGGAAGGAAGAGGACGAAGTAAAGTCTCACCAAACTATATTCCGCGCGAGTGGCGAGTCCAGGCGAGTCACGTCTCACGAAACGAAGGAGGGGCGGTGAGATACGGTCGTCCCTTTGTCGAACGTCAATCCTGCAGATCTCAAATAATCTCAATTCTCAATCAAACGAACGTCGCGGAGAGAGCGCGCGACTGAATGATCGACACGAGAACTTACGTTATGCAAACGACAAATACCAAACTACGAACATAGGACGGAAGCACGTCTTACATAACGTAGGACGAATAATGCATAAGAAGCAAATTAACCAAAGTCCTTCGTTTTTCCTTCCTTATTTATATGAAACAAGAGACTCTGATTGATTGATTTTCTTATGTCTTATGCGTTATATTATATACACGACTCCGACTTTCTTAATCGCGGGTTGTACTTATTAAAGATAAAACGCGTCGCGAATCGCTACTTGAGACAGACTGCTGCGTATCCCTGACGTTCGCAAAGAGCGGCAACTTCACTTCGGTGGCACGACGCGAGCAAGCCGGCAACAGTGGCAACTGATTCAAACGCAACGGTCCATCCGAAAACGTACGATCAAAGCGCGATATCGTATCCACGACGGTTTCAAGCAAAACGCATTTGTTACTAACGACGGATACATTTGCTAAACCTCGCGAATCGCGCATTATTCCGCGTTCCCGGCGCGTCGGTTTGATTCATTATTCGATTCATTATCGGTCGCACGAATCAGCCAATCGCGGATCGACTTTTAAGCCCAGTATTCACAGCTTGAAATAACACGGAGTTATGAATATATATTTACTGTAATAATCCTATAATCACCGCCTATAAAAGGTACGATCGCACACTTTGAGACACTTGTCGTGACCGCGTCTCGAGAGATTATGGTTACATTTACACTGTGCATTTAGGCCGCGGCCTATACAGTAGATGTTCTTGTCTACCTGTAGGTTAGACAAAGACACCTATCGCTCTCGAACTAATGCTGGATTCACACTGCATCCGATATTATTATGTATATTCATAGCTCCGTGTTATTTCAAGCTGTAAATACCGGGCTTAAAAGTCGATCGCGATTGGCTGATTCGTGCGACCGATAATGAATCGAATAATGAATCAAACCGACGCGCCGAGAACGCGGAAGTTTACACCATGCGCTTAAGGCCATGGCACACACCTTCCGTAACAGTAAACCTGGAAACACAATAGACACAGGCAATAGGCACAGGTAACAGGGAATAACGAGCTGTTCTCTCTCTCTCTCAATCAGAGCTCTGGGGTATAAGTTCGATATTATATCCCAGAGCTCTGATTGGATGGCTCGTTATTTTCCTGTTGCCTGTGCCTATTGCCTGTGTCTATTGTGTCAGCCAATTAAAATTAAAAGTTCAAAATAATTCTCGATCGTGATTGGCTGATTCTTATGCCGGAATCAGAATACGCATTGAAGATTGAGGTTGAAGATTGAAGATTGAAATTTGACCAATCAAAACAATAGAAGCTAAAATCCCTTTGTCCTCACTGGTCAAATTTTAATCTTCAATCTCAATCTTCAATGCGTAGTCTGATTCCGGCCTTACGGTACGTCTTAGGTTGAAATCAAATACGCATTGAAGATTGAGATTGAAGAGTGAAGATTGAAATTTGACCAATGAGGACAAAAGGATTTTAGCTTCTATTGTTTTGATTGGTCAAATTTGAATTTTTCAATCTTCAATCTCAATCTTTAATGCCTAGTCTGATTCCGGCCTTATGGTTACTGTTACGGAAGGTGTGTGCTATGGCCTTTAGTCCGCGACCTATACAATAGGTGTATTTGTTTAACCTACAAGATAAACAAGGACATCTATTGTATAGGTCGCGGCCTAAATGCAAAGTGTAAACGTAGCCATTGATACTACTATATACAAACAGCAGGTGGCGTCGCGCGAACAACACGACCTTGAGTACGCTTGGCGGACGCTATGAGTCGCGCTGCTAGCGGCGTATATATACAGGGTGTTTCCAAATTAAATGGCAAAACTTCGGGAGCGTGTAGAGGAGTAAAAAACTAAGAAAAAAAGTCCTATAGACATATGCTCCTTTTTGCTTTGTTTCGCAGGAAATCACGAAAAAAGAAAAAAATATATTTAATTTATTATTTTAATTATTTTATTTATAAACTTTTTAATGAAGATTTTGTTCGAAATGTGCACCTCTTGCAGCAATACAAGCATTGCATCTGTCAAACAGCTAGATATGGCAAGAAATGTAAACATTTTTTTTCGATTTCTCTGAAACGGAGCAAAAACGAGCATATGTCTATAGGACTTTTTTTCTTAGTTTTTTACTCCTCTACACGCTCCCGAAGTTTTGCGATTTAATTTGGAAACACCCTGTATATGAATACTAGTATGTACGTAAGATCGAGCTCAGTCATAATGTTAGTTCAGGACACTCAACGTGTGTCGGAGCACTGTGAGACACTCGCATACAGTTACAGAGTACAAGTATGTAAAGCTGGTTCTACATTAGTCGCATCGCAATGTCGCAAGCATGTCGCAAGCATTGTGATCCAATCAGAATCGAGCTAAATTGATGTTGATTGGACCGCAACGCTTGCGACACTGCGATGCGACTAATGTAGAACCAGCTTAAAACGTATGTACGCTCTATCCTTCGCGTCTCGTAATTAATCTAAAGCTGGTTCTACATTAGCCGCATCGCAGCGTCGTAAGCGTGTCGCAAGCGTTGCGGTCCAATTAGAGTTGAGCTAGCTCGATTCTGATTGGACCGCAACGCTTGCGACGCTGCGATGCGACTAATGTAGAACCAGCTTTAGCCATATTATTACTGTACATCTTATATCTCCTCTCGCGCGCTCGTTAGTACTAGTCTCACTCGACCGAGGGTGCATTCGTTTCACGTATGATAAACTCGTTGTTTATTTAGAAAAGTATCTATTTTTCTTACATTTTTTTAAGCAACCCCTTGTGGAAAAATTTGTCCGAATGTGTCTGAAATTGTCCGAAATTGTCCGAAATCTAGTTCAAAATGTGTTCGAATTCGTTCTAAACTTCTCCGAAAATTGTCGAATTGTTCAAATTCGGACAGATAAAATGAGATTTTCCGTCAAATTTCAGTAACTGTAAATTTGTTAGAATTTGTCACTTTTTATATTTTTCGGACAAACTAGCAAATTTTTTCCACCAAGCATTATAGATAAGAAAAGTTATTTCTACACTGAAAAAGAAATATAGTCATTTTAATAAATATTTAGTTCAATACTGCCAAACTAAACATTTACTTACAATAAATAAATATTTGGTTCAGTAAAAAGAATGATTGTTAAATCAAATTAATGTTTTTTGTGTCAAATAAATATATCTTTATATTTAATAGATATTTAGTTGGCAGTATTGAACTAAATATTTGTTAAAATTGACTATATTTTTTTCAGTGTATAAATGTATTACAATTCCGAGATTGTTATATCAAAATATCGTAATTATTTGTGCACGCCTAATAATAAGTGCGATTATAACTTTGTATAATATGAAAAATATAGCAAAATAATTATATCAAATTTATTGTTGTGTACACATATTTATTTTTACTTTTTCGTAAGTTGAAACATACGTTTTGTTTCAGGACAACACCAACCTGCACTCCGAAATGCAGTGAACTTTTCACTTAGATTAACTGGTCGATGATACTTGCGAAAGAAGCAACGAGAGCCCAACTTACCCCTAAGCGACCACCGATTGGAGGTACCGTACTTTACGCGATTTTTCTATCTTCCTGCTTTTCCGAAAAGAAAAGTGTAGGTTATAAGAAAAGCATTGGAATGATTTTATCATTTTAAATTCAGCATCGAATGTTGCCTGATTATTTAATCGTTTATCGATTTTATTTTCATTCTACGCAGTAAAAAAAACATTTTGTATTTGTCTTAAAACCGACCGTTATTAAAATTTTTGTGTTGAATTTTTAATATAGCCGAGTGTTAATTTAACATAATGTGATTCTTATTTGAACATTTTGTATTAAATTGATATTCAACATTTCTTTGGTTAAAATAAGACAATTTATGAATAAGTGAACAATTAATATATAAAAAGAATGCATTTTGAAACATAAATTTTTAAATAAATAAACAAAATGTGTTAATTTAACGTATTGTAAGTATTAATT
Organism: Mycetomoellerius zeteki; assembly: GCF_001594055.1. Taxonomy (NCBI): domain Eukaryota; kingdom Metazoa; phylum Arthropoda; class Insecta; order Hymenoptera; family Formicidae; genus Mycetomoellerius; species Mycetomoellerius zeteki. The sequence continues at coordinate 480,932 of NW_017257512.1, forward strand.
TTATCGAAGAAATATGCCTTCACAATTTGCTTATAAACTGTGTTATATTTTTTATATTAATTTTTTATGTAACGATTGTATATTATTTCTTAATATAGCCATCTTATATTAAATTAACACAAAAATTTGAGTTTGAGATACATTAAATTTAACACAAATTTTTCAACTGTGTCATTTAATTCTCTCGTTTTATAATTCATTGTAATTCGTTTCAATATCTTGATTGAATTATAATGTAAATGGGATATAAAAGTAATAATAGTCTTTTATAAAATTTCAACAAGATAGATTAAAATTAATTGTGATGCAATTCTAAATAATATGAGTTAGTTGTATCACGACAGCGACAATTTACGGCGCGACATATAGGCGACATCGCGCACCGAAACCTCCAGTATAATCCGCGACGATCTCCGAACGAGCTTTTAAGCACGTCGCGCGGATTTCTCGGCGTCCTTTCTAGCGTCATAAAATTTCTTAGCAACTCCCCCGCGCGAACGTCGCTATTCGTCCCACCCAGGAAGAATAATCTTGCAAGCTGAAAAGGAGACGTGGAATGATGACATTCTTGCAAAGCTACCGACTGAGTCGGTAGCTTTGCAAGAAGACCCCGAAGGCGACATTTTAACAGTATCCCCATCGCCGGATGTTTCATATCCTTCCTTTGTCTCCCTCTGGGTATGCGTACGTCAGTTTGTCTAGATCCGTATGTGCACTGTGAAGTGAGAACGAGGATCGGTGCGAATCAAAATGATATAAAAATGATAGAATGTGATCGTCACAGTTGAATAGTGTCTTTATTTTAATACATACTTCCACGAATTTTGATTGCAAAATAGGTTCAAAACTCAAAGCAATGTTTAAAGGAAGGAATTTCCTAGGGATTAATATTATCGTAGGGATAATACTAAGGGAATTAATATACTCTCCTGGTAGCTTTAATAGCTTCTAGGACACGGTTGTTCTTTGTGGCCAAGTTGCGTCCAACTCGCACAAATGTGCAAACGAACGTAGTAAACGCGAGGTAGGATGCATATGTGAGCACATCTACGAACGTCTATAGCCGCAGGCCAGCCACGTAAACATACGCTGAACATTCGCAAAAACATCGCCGCACGCGAGAGACCCCGTGAACGGTTTGCGGATGCTCATGAAGCACCACCATGAGTGAGAAGCTCTTGTTTAAATCCTTCCTAGAGCCAGGAAGTCGCTTCATGAGTTTCTCACATGATATTCTAGATAGCATTTCAAAGTAAATAAATCCTCGAATGTCCTCAGAAAAGCACGTCCGCAATCCATGAGAAATTTTACTTTCTTTACGACGTCTGTGTGTGTGTATGTTTGTTATCTCATCGTTTTAGTTTACTCTTTCTTTAATGAAAAAATATGAGATAAATTATTTTTTTAATATAAATTTCTTTCAATGTTAATATTAATGAATATTTTAATAATCTTAAACTATGCAAGGAGAGAAGGGTTTAGCTAAAGTATCTAAAAATCAATAACATACCTATATACATTGATCAAGCATGCCTTTCAGTAGTGGGGGATGAAACTGGAACTTAACAGTTTAAGTAGCCGTTGAACATCCGTGCTATTTCATTCTATTTCACATCTGCGACTGTCAAGAGTGATATATATATATATATATATAAAGAACATTCCTCTCTCTTAAGATAGAAAGAGACTCTGTTAAACAGCCATCTTCCGGTTTCGAGCTACGAACAGAACACTTGGTCTATGTGTATATGTCTTTGCTAAAAATATATATATATATATATTTAGCTAGATACAAGTTTAAAAATAAATTAATTTATTAGATATCTTTAAAATAGTTACGTAGGATGTTCAAACTGGATACTAGAATGTGTGTCAAAATTCTTTACAGCATTGTTCATTATATATGTTTTAGCATCCTACATAATAATTTTAACAGCCCAACAAAATTATTTTTAGATTTACATCTAGCTAAATTTTAAGATGCTTCTACAAAATCGTTCTTTTTGTGTAAATAAGACCTAATATATATTTAATAATGACATTTAAAATATGAATAGAATTGCTCGAATCAAAGAGGACGGATAAAATTGAAATTCACAAACTCAGCAGATTATTAAAAAATGCGTTAGAAGTAAACCTTAATCTGCAATTGAACGAAAACTTAATGGCGGATCATCGGATTCTGTGGAATGCGGCACGGCAGCCACTTGGCAATCCGCTCAAATACGCTGCATCCGCGCGTCCAGAAGCCGATCGGACTGCCTATCTTCTGTTCCATCTCACAATCCGGCTTCGCTCGGTACATCTCTCATGGTATCCTCCTCCCACGATGGTCGTGGGAAACCACATCCTGGCGTGACTCCAAATTGCGTGCAAAACCATCAGTGGTAAATGCGAGTCGAGCGTCGAGGAGTGGATAGTCGAAGAGAAAGAGAGAGAGAGAGAGAGAGAGAGAGAGAGAGAGAGAAAGGAAGAAAGATAGAGACAGAGAGAAAGCTAGAGAGAAAGAGAGAAACAGGAAAGAGCTGCTGTCGATCGCGATCGATTGATCGTGGCTGCCGTACGTTGAAAGGCAATTAATCATTAATGACCTGCCGTAAAAGAACGGCGCCAGCTTTTAGCAGGAGAACTTTTGAAGTGCGGGACGGTGTACGATGAAGTACATCGTAGTTCAGCGATACAGCTGATAATGAAATTCGCAGTTGTTGTTCGTATCATCAGAAAAGTGCATTTCTTAAAACCGTTACCTTGTATACTCATATTGCTTTATTTAAAAATAAAAAATCTTACTTTTTTGTACATTCTTATGATACATAAATCGATTTTATTCGTAAAAACTCAAATTAATAAAGTAACAGATGTAAGAAGAGCAAAATTATATATAGTTTTTCGATTTAACTTCAATTTCCTAGTAACTCGAAATGAAATGAAACGTTGGCATAGTCGTACTTTATAAGTTCCACTTGTTGCCGTAAGTTACACGCGAACGTGAAGCTCGAAGCGACGGCCCAATCGTGTCTTTTTCGCGATAATTGACTGTGTGCAAGTGCTTCACTGACAGTCCAATTACAGCACGAAGATACTTACAATCAAGCCAATAATTGTCGTCGACTGCCGCGGATAGCACCGAGCTGCAATATTCGCCGACAGCGGCCGATACATCGACGGTGGCAGACGTAATTAGCTCGACGCCCAGCACTGCTTCTAGATTTCAATTTTGTCGGCGAGCACAGCGGATTACAGATCCAGGACGGTCTTCCCGCAACACCAGAGAATAATGGTTCGCTGTACCTAATCGTACTTTTACGGGATCCTCTTGATTATAGGATCGCTAATTCGCGTTACGAACTAATACGTCTCGCAAACGTTACGTATTTTACAAAATGTAGCATTACCATTTGACAGCTAAAAGATCATAATTGTATGAAAAATTGTCTTGATGAAATAAATTACAGTATAAATCTCACTATACATGTCAGTTATTGCGAAGAATATTTCCGAAGCCTCAGTGGTTGAGTTGGCTGAGATACTCGCCCCGGAAAGTCGAGAGGTCCCAGGTTCGAATCTTGGCTGAGGTAATATTTTTCGCAATAAAAGTTTCTTTGAAAATAGGGGGGATCATATACGCGCGAATGACCGAATGTTTCGGCTCGCGATTATTAGCATCTCAGATTGATTGTGTTTAAATGTCCGAACGTTTCGACGCACAGTCACATCTGAGATAAATTAAATTCATGAATATTAAGAATATTATATTATTTGAAACACCGATCGTGGACGCTCTCCACCATATTTATGTTGAAACAAATTAGTTTTCACATATATGTAACTTAATATAATGTGGTGAACAAAAGATGTCATGTACACAAGACTCAATAATGGACAGTTTTTGAGCTATAATGTATCAAAGCTGCTGTGAGCACAAATTTTACACCTTTGATACATCATAGCTCAAAAATTATCCATTATTGAGCCTTGTGTTTGTAACAATTTTCGTTTACCACATTATAAGCTACATCTCTAGTAGCTATTTATTGGCGATGAATTAGTTAAACGTTGACATTGCATTAAGAATATATTGGGCCAATTACATTAGGAATATATTATTAGGTCAATATTGTGTCAATAAATAGAGCTACTGGGGACGTGAAAACTAATTCATGTTACCGGGACCCAATTTTTCATATAATTAATGTGGGGTTTTCTATATGAAGTAATGTTAAGATAAAAATATTATTAAATTATAGTTACTATATTAAAATTTACTATTAATTCTTAATTCTTTTATCTATATTATTATAAAAGTAGTCATTTTAAACAAAAATGTCAAGCAATTCCATTTTCTTTATATTACATCCGGAAAAAATTGGATTATTCTTATCAAAATGAACTTAATATTTATTTTTATAAACATGTTGTGTTATTATAATTCCTGAAACACTTATTAGTATCTTTTAATCGACATATATTAAATGAGGCTCACTGAGCCAGTGTTAATAACTGTATTAATAACTTACAGATTTTGATATTAATTTCAAAAGATTAAATTTTTGACGATGTATTTATAACATACATAGTTTATAACACACGTATCAGAAACATCAGAAATAATTCACGTTCCTGCTTTCCCTTTTAATACTCAAGGATCACTTTAGATGGCTCATCATATATATTTCGATATTAATATCGCTTTGTGATCCACTCGAGCTGACAGAATTGACTCTGTTTTAGCCAGACGGGAAATTGAGTTCTGGATATGAAATAATTAATGCCAGGTCGCAGGCGACGTGGACTTGCGCGTCACCGTGTTACGTCCTCGACCTGTTCGCCTTCGTCCGCAATCCCAAAGCGCGTCCCCGCCATCCCGTCCACCTAGTCCCTCGTGTCGCACCCTGCGACCCTTCGTTCACCTGTGTCACCCTTTGCGTCTGCCCTGACCGCCACCGCCGACGTCGTTTCCGGTCATAACTCAAAATCCCTCAGGTGTGCTAACCGCGTATGCCAGCGGTCACGTTGGAATGTTAGGCCGCGAGTTTCCACCATTATTAAGCCTCGTCCGCGTTCACAGTCGCCGCACGTACGCCGCGACATACACACATGACCTCTTCTCTCCCTCCTACGAAGCAGGTGGGCACCGTTCGCATAGCGAACCATCGGTAGAAACGCGTGGACTCAACCCACGTCCAACGAAATTTCGCCACAGCGACAAATTCGCAACCGTGATAAATTTGCGGCCATAATAAATGGAGCGGCCAGGAATAAGCCGTTGGTAAAACGTTCTACCCTTGACACTTAAAGTATTACCCAACAATTACCCAACTAGGAACTAGTCGGAAGAGATTCTCCGTGATGGATTTTATACATAAGGGAGGGATGATGTATGCAAGCTTTCCGATTAATAAAATCTTGGAAAGAAAAAGGAGTTATAATGTACGGTGATTTATCCTCGAACGGTGGAGTGACGCATATATTTTGATATAAATAAATAGCGATCTCACGCGATACAGAAAAGAACCAGTAAACTTTTCCGATACTTGGCTGAAAGTCGATCGCTTACCCGGTGACGAAAATTATTAATTCAAACATCGTCAGTAAACGCGTATATTTTATCCATATCGACCGTGAATATAAAATTTCACGGCGCGTACCAAGGAGCGAGGCTCCGAACTTCTTCAGCCAAATGTGCCAAATTGAAGCCGAATTATAACTTTCCTGTGATGTGTCAAACTGAACTCGAGTCGATTCTGAATGTAAAGTTCGAAGTCGACTTTTATGAGCATAGTTCCCCTCGCTTTCATAAGATCGTCCTACTTTCTCAGTTTGCCTCCTACCCGTACGGCCACTACCGATTGATAGTTGACAATCAAGAAAACTCAATTATTTTTCATAATCACAACCAAACACATCTTTTTGTAATCAAATGTCTTTGTAGTTGAGTTTGCTGCTAATTCAATTCTTGCAAACGTGTATGTATTAGAGAATATGACAATACGTGGAATGCATTCACGACTGTCTTACTATTCTTATCTTTTTAGAATAAAATTGATAAATTTAAGAAACTAGTAATTTTTGGATTTAGATTTTGATATAAATTTCCTAATATACTATATATATATATATATACAGGATGTTCTAAAATTACCACATTTCCTTTTATGGACGTATTCTTGACGTAATTTTGAGACGAAAATCCTAATACGAAAATGTCGAGATTATAATAATTTTTTGAATTATAAGCTAACTTTAAATGCTTATAAATCAAAAACCATTTTACTTTTATAGCCTCTATTATTATTTCTGAATTCTTTTGAACATTCTAAGATGAAAATCCTAATACGAAAATATCGAGGCTGTAATATTTTTCGAATTACAAACTATCTTTAACCAATTGTGATTCAAAAACTGTAGCTTCGACATTTTTGAATTAGGATTTTCGTCTCAAAATTACCTCAAGAATACGTTCTTAAAAGGAAATACGGTGGTTTTGGGACAATCTGTATATATATTATGATTTAAAAAATATAAATTAATATTGACATTGATGGACAAAAGGCCTAACTGCAAAATATTATTTATAAGTAAATCAGAGTTAATTTTTAGTTAGCAAATCCGAAAATAATATCATCAACAAAATTTTGAAACTTTTTTACTTGAATTAAAATTTTTTAAATTAAAAACTACGAAAAATATATAGTTATATACAAATGTATTAATGTTCAAAAACCATGGATAAAATAAATTTACAATAAGAAATATAATTACTCATTGTTTTTTAAATCTTTACGTAATTATTTATTACATTTTATTTATATCAAGTTTTACTTATTAAGCAATTTAATTGTTGTTTAATTATTTATTCATATATCTTTGTTAGAATTTCTAAGAATAATGTTTAATCAAGTAATATTTATGTAAATTAAATTTCTAAAATGGTCTCCTTTTACTATGATATCCTTTCGAAAATCAAGCTGTCAAAATATTTGCTACCGCATTATAAGAGATCATAATCGCGACTGTAATTGCGTTTAATTTCTCGGCAAGCTTTCCGCTATTTCGTATCAAAACAGCCAGAACTCGTCCATTCTCCACGGCCGCTATGAATTATCTCGTTTAACCGTCCCACTATCGTGTTTTCAGACGTAACCGCGTCGTTTCATTACGCGTAATAGAGAAATCTTGCGAGCTGCGCGCGAGTTTGCCAGGCCCATGCAAAAAGCGACGAAAGGGATTCGCTCTCCGTAACAGCCGACCAACGTGCGACATATACAGACACGCCGAAAGCTCGGTATCGCTTTTTGCCTCGCTAGCCAATTTGTCGGGGCCGATTCCGACAAGTCGCGGCAAGAAAACGTTTGACAAACGTCCGGATATTCTCGCGGTAGAGCCGTCGGGTTTCGCCAGAGGTTTCCTGAATCTAGCCAAGTCTGATCCTTGTGAAAGAGACGAATGGACCTTGGAGAAAGTTCGACATCGTCGTCGTTAACGAAGGCCGTATTAATTTTGATTGACCGTCCTTATCAATTGACAAGCAACCCTACGACACGTAACATTATTAGTAGCACGTTATTCGCTGTATTATCTTGCATAATACGTTTACCTTTTATACCTACATATATGTACAGAATATAACGATAGAAAAAGAAAATTTAAGTAAAATATCTCTGCGTCTGCAGTTTTGATAAAACTATAATAAATTAAATGTAAGGTAACCAACTCTACATGGCTTATCTTTAAGCTTTGCAAATTTTTCTAATTTTTTGCTGAGTCCAAAATTGAAAATTGATGGTTAGATTTAAAAGAGAAAGCATTTCTGAACATAAAAGCAAATATGATTTAAATGTTAATATGGATGCAGTGAAGATTTTTAGAAAAAATAGCATTTAAGTTATATGTATCCAATATGTCCTATAAGTATATAAGGGTTTCCTCTTTATTATAAAAAAGTGTTAGAGAAATGGAAAATTAAGTGATCCACAATTTACTTTTACAAGATTATAAATTTATTAACATATTGACATGTTTACTGATATAGATTCATCACATTATAATACACAAAAAACTATTTTCTGAACAATTGCCTTATCCACTTATTTCCACAATGAATTAAAATCTATGATCTGGAATAACAAAAGTATCAAGAAAAAGTTACAATCGATGTATTTACACTCGTATGATTCAGTTGAACATATTCATTCTACCTTATAAAGAGTTTACTCTCTGTGGGGTTACAAAAAATATTATGACAAAAATATAAACGAAATATAATGTTATAAAGTATAAATAAAGAATTACAATAAAATAAACCACACGCGAAAATTAATAACATCTCTTGTTATAAAAAGCAATTACCTACGAAATATTACATCATTACCACCGCATTCTGCATTTTGCTTTATTGATAATAACAGAATGAACAAACTAAGCATTAAACTAATGCAATTAAATTATACAGACGCCTGCATGACTTACTTTACAGTGCTATCTGTTAAATTCATCGTGTAATTACCTACAAACAGCGAGTAGGCACATTAGGTAAGACTGATATATAGAGTTCGATCACCTTAGATTAAGATGCGCGCGTTTCATGAATCTCTTATGAACAATTCTATAAAATAGCACCGCAATATATACATTTTTAACTCGGGAATACTCACCTGGGATAATTTTTACTAGCAGCAAAAAAATGAAATCACAGTAGTTTTGTTTACTGATCGAGGATTCGTATCTATTTTTTATACTTTTTTTTTAAATATTAAATAAATCTAATATAAATGGGTAATAGAGCTACGAGTCAAGGTTATTATACATGGTCAAAATTAAAAAATAAAAATAAAAATAAAATAAACATACAATAACTTTAATCTAAATGCCGGCAATAACAAACGTTTCGATCTGCATCGTTCTCAATATTAGAATTGAACAATATAAAATTAAAAATTAGAAAATTCAACTTCCCTCTCATCTCACAGTACCTCCGCCAACATAATTGGTACGATGTGGAATCAGCAATGTGAATATCCAATTATGTGTAATGTATGATTTCTGTTAAACATAGGTCATACAAATAAGTCGGTAATATAAAACGAGAGACAGTCATACAAGATACAATCGGTGATATAAAATATAAAATAAAAATTACAACAGTCATACATAAACGGCAATCAGTAATATATATAAGCACTATGATAAAGTCAGTAATATAAAGTCAGTAATATATATTGTAGTAAAGATTTTAAATAAATCTACTCTCTAAATCTGAATTAGTGGATAGTCACTAATTACCCAGTGGCATACTTGGCACTGATAATCGGTGAAGTTCAATTAAAAAAGGAAGAATATTTAAGCATTATATAATTAAAATACTGATATCTGCATGTTAATTTCAATCTTCCAATACCATATTTATTAAATTTATACACTAAAATAAGGTTGATTAGATTACATAATAAAGATCAACTAGGTTTGAGATCTCACATTTCATTCACTGATTACCAGTGGCATACTTGGCACTAATATCAGTGATTATCCACTGATTCAGATTTAGAGAGGTCATTATATATATACATATATAATGACCTCAAATAGATACTATATAATAAATTGCAGAACAATCAGTAATATATACGTTTAATTAATAATAGATATTTCAATAATAGACTTAATTGTGGCGTAAAAACATTCCAGATGATCGTTTACACAAAATAAAAACTAGATGACTATTTCCAGGTTAACGAAAAATTAATCCAGATTTTTATATGCGTGATCTTTTAAATATCGCCATTGGAAAACGCATTTATCATTGATGGGATTAATATTCTGTGACGTATAATTGCTTCATAATTACTGTTTAAAAAAGTATTATTGTAATTTTTTCTAAATGTAATTACATCAATTTGTCTGTATAAACTCACATTCCAATTTCGCGCATTTGCTAAAGTACTAAAAAGAAAAGTGTTTTTCTTTTTTGGCATCGATTACAGCTTTACCCGGAGGCTACGCATTAAAGTCAGCGAGAAGAAAAAAGAAAGGCATAAGATAATTTTGAGCGACGGCGTTAACGAGATTTTAATATGCAGGTAGCGCTGCTACGAAGGAAAGTCAGAAAATATCGTTGCCCTTTTCAGAAAGTCTATCTGGAAGCGTCGTTCGCGCAAAAGGGCTGGAACGGCGGTAAAGGAAGAGAAGAAGGAAGAAAAAGTCTGATGGAGAAGAAATCGCGCCCTTCACATCGGGTCGTTGAAAAGTTTGTGTTTCATCCCTTTCATGAGACCTCGACGAGCTTTCATTCGTCTCCCTACGAATCAATTCGTATCACCTTCGACCTCAGCTCACTTCATCGTCATCGCCGTCGACCCTCGTTTTCGCCCTGTCGCGACTCTGTAAATTCCCCTACCTAAAGCCGCCTGTTGCAAAGTAGCCTATGCTAGTGCATTCGCGAGTTTGATACCTATTAACATTCGTTTGCTTATTAATCCTAGAACTCTATCATATTAAATAATACAATATTGTCATTGATACTCTATAAAACTTGTAGAATGAATCTCACTCTGAAGAGTGAAATCTCACTCTTAAAGATTGGAAATTTGAGCCACTCTTTTTCAAGATTAACTCAATTTTCACTCTTTAGAATGAAATTCCACTCCAAAGAATTTAGAGAATATATTTTTACGTCCAAAGAAATAGACTTAACTAATTATATAATAATATAAAAATACTTGAGCACTAATATCCCAGCAAAAATGACGTCTTGGACGTCAAAATGACGATAAATAACGTCAGCTTGTTTGCTGGAATTTGCTTCTACCGAATATAGAGTTCTCTTAACACTAGAAGGGCCGGCTATTATGCTGTACCTACAAAGACTGCAACTGTCAATTTGACGGCACACTACCGATCTATAATAAATTGTCAAAATATTGGATTATATACGTATTTTATTAAAAGTCATTTAATATCAAGCCAAAGTGAAGCTTGGGTAATAAAATATCGGGGGTTAAACTCGCTCTGCTGTCAATTTGACGGCCTTGGCCCTTCTAGTGTTAAATGATCTATAATAAGCAAATTGAATTTGCTTTAATTTAATAATCTTGATTGAAGTATCAAACTCACTATTAGGATTCAGAGTATATTTTGAATAAATTTAATGCTTATGATGAATTTATATAGATTTGCGGATATATAAACTTTTAAAATATTTAAAATAAATAATTATTACTAGAGTATGGTATGTGTTCTTTTGTGTGTACTTACACTTATTGCTTAATTAAGAGAAATAGTAATTATACATTATTCGTATTTGATATATATACTTATTTACATTCAATTATTGCCTCTTTAAGAAGAATAATAATTAATAATATTATTTATTTTATAAAAAAATAAGTTGAATCTTAGTTTACATTAAGTATTGCGAAAATAACATGTATAACATTTCTCGTCATAGTTATGCTATAATTTTATCGCCATAAGTGTCACTTCATTGATCTATGACTTAAGATTTTATTTGTGTCTTTTATGACATAATTTTGATAACATTATTGACTCACAACAAACATTATATTAACATCTTACTATTTAGGTTAACAATCAATGATCTCGCTCACCTGCACGTAAAATTTACATACGACAGTATTTTAGAGTTAATAACTATAATACATTGGCTGGTAACGCTCTCGATACTAAAGAAGTTCGCAAGCTATTTCATCCATCGTTGCGACATTTGCATAAAGAAAATACTTGAGATTTGCAATGCTGCCGAATAAATTTCGCACAGCGCTTTTTTTTCCGAAATATGTTTTGCTACCTCGAATTCCACAAAAAATAATATTTACGTTGCGACCACAAAATAACACAGACCGTCTGGTGTTACAATCCCGATACGGGGCGATCTACTCGCAATTCTCTAACAATTTCGACCGATGAATTCTGCGTACCACGCTCGAGGTTTTCGGATTAATATCAACGTACACATTTAAAAAAATATTGAAATGTCAAAATTTTTAATGTTAAAATGTCCAAACAAAAATATTAATGACAAAATTTCGACAAAATTGTCTCATATGACGTAGGAAGAACTCTTTTTTCGTAAACATCGTCATCGATTTAGCGTAAACCTCATCTTAACAATTTCGGACATTTTGACAAGCACCAGAAAGTAAGGAAAATTTCATTCCGAATCCAGCCACGTACAACAAAATAGTTCTACGATTGGGCGGACTTACGAAATAGCTTGGGAACGATGAGTTCCATATATATACCCGACGGCACGTGTATTCCGTACGCGTATGCTACTTCCCTTTTTTTCACCATACACAGCGTTCGCGCGCGAAAATGGAAGCTAATCCATTCGCTTCTTCGCTGCGCAGCGTGTCATTTATCGTAAAATTTTTCAAACCAAATATTACGTTCCTGAATGTAACATTCATCCCGCACGTATGATTCGAGTCTCTGATTATTCCCACACAAATAGAAATCTCACTTGCGTGCATTATATTACATTTATCACATCCATTAACTGAAAATGAGAAATTTCCTTGCATTAACAAAATACGATGTTTTGGCAAGCGATGAATATATCTCCAACAAAATTTTTTTCATCAATGTCCAAATATTATATAATTCATTTATATGATGAGTAACATTACAATTCCGCCAATTTTAATGACCCACATATTAGTTTGTTTAATTACGTCCAATTTCCACACAGAATTAACGTACGTCGCATCTCCATGTAACTTCATCGTCATCGATTCAATCGAGTTTCAATTCATTAATTATCAAATTGATCGTTTTCCCAATTAATTAACTAACTGTGTCTGTCGCTGGTATGAAGTACTATTTTTTTTATTTATTTAATGCATCGCAAATATTTAGAATTTAATTATTCTACTAGTATCTTGTGTCGTAATATATCAAATATGTAACGCGAACGAAATCAATGTTTCTAATTCGAAAAAGTAGCAATTAATTAAATATTAAAAACATTATATTAAACATTAATCTAAAAACAGTATAACATTTAAAATACATATATTATATAGATATAAAGATAATATATAATATTATATTATAATTTAATTATATGGATTAATGAATGAATGAAACATGAAGTATATTATTGATATTTGCAAATGATTTTAAAAAAATTATTAATAACATTAGAATTATATAAGCTGATAAAAATAAAAAAGCTTTTTGCGAGAATTAAGCTTTAAATTGATAATAAAATATTACTCATCATATGAGGTATGCGTTTTACCCTAATAAAATTTGAATTTCGTTCAATTATACTGTTAAATATTAAAGGAGCAATGATAATCCAATTCCTCGAATTAAATAACTTTTTAATTTCCATGTGTCAAAATATATAATTACCTAAAATCGTTTCTATGATTAGTTTCAAAGTCAACAACGTCCGTATATCACTTAGTAAATCACGAACTAAATTTGATTCAAATTTGATACATTTTCTTGAATTAATTTGTAATTTCATTATTTTAATTAAATTAATATATTAAGTGAGAGCAGTAGCAACCCATATAAAAATAACTTAAATTAAGTTTAATTTCATTATATGAATTTAACAGCTAATGCTCCAATCAGAGAAAATTAAATCTATGAAGAAAAACGATTTTAGTTTTTTTTTTTAATCGACTTATTTTATAAATCACTTCACATCCGCCACGTGTGCACCATCGTCTTCAAGCCTCTTTTCTTCGAGTGACTTCAAAGTGTCAGGGCCGCGCGTTTGTGTAGATACGCGATAGTTTACGAGTCCGAGCTGCCGCATATCGATCCTCAAGGGTGAAGTGAGTCCTCTCGCGCGCGCACCATCTCGCTTCGGCCCGCTCGGCTTCGACGCGGCGCGGCGCCTAAATGCATTCGATCGGCGCTCCTAAAATAGGAATTGCATCCTCACGAAGGACCATAAAAGGAAAATTTCCACCGCGAGGGGCAAAAGGGGAATACCCCGTAGCAGGGTGAGAGCAGACAATCGCGATAAGTAGCGCACGGGTTGACACGCTCGAGAATGTCTTCGCGCCAGGATGAAACTCGCGAGCTTTCCCGGAGATGTGCACAAGAGAGGAGACTACGGGGAAACGATCGGGAGGGCGAAGGGGAATGAAAGGAAGGATCGACGAGGGGATGGGCGAGGGAGGATGGCTGATGCGAATTGAATCATGGGGGCGTTTTAGCGTCTACGTGGCCCGCATTCGGAATTTCGGCGCCCCGAACCACATCCAATACCTCGGGAGCTTCGTCTTAGCGCACACGTACACACGCATATACACACACACACACACACAAAACACACACACACACACACACACACAAAACACACACACACACACACCAGACGAATGTAGCAGGCCGGGGCGAAGCAAGGTTCGGAGAAAAAAATGGATACGTATTTTCGATTTGCAATTCTGCGGCTCGTGATCTCGGTGGCGCATATGCGATGTATCAAACTGGAAAATCCCCCAATGGTACCCCCAGAAAGCATTAAAAATACAAATCCAGGCCGCGAGGCAACGGACCGTAAAAATAATACGCACGCTCTCTCGATCTATAGCGGTTTATATATAGTGAAGGTAGTTGTAGCTTCACGGAACAAATAATTAATTTGCATGGCAAACGTTATTGGAGTCATAAATTAATTATTAATATTTAATACGCGCTACGTGAGTTAAGCTTTAGGCAATAAAAATTAAAATAATAACGTTTGATAAAAATAAAAACATGCGAGCTTCATATGCATTAGAATATCAATCGTGTCTACCAAAAATTGTACTGGAGCGAGGAAAGGGAAGGCAAACTATACTACGCTTATCATAGTATAGTTTATATCGCCCATCGTACGCGTATCTGGCCAGTGTGTATATACGTCTTTTCCTATTCACGAGACGGAGAAAGGGAGACCCGATAAAGGAAAGGAAGGATAGTTTTATCCCCGCGAAATCGAGAAGGAAGAACGAAGAGAAAGAGGGGGGATGGGGGAGGGAGAGAGAGAGAGAGAGAGACGCAAGAGGAAGAAGACGAAGAAGGTTCCTCGAGACTGCATCGATTTTTAAACTTGCTCGGTCGTGTGCGGGGGCTCGAAGAGGTGGGTAAAGGAACGGAAGGAGGGAAGCGGGGGTATAGTAGCGACCCTTTCAGAATTTGTCCGATTGAAAATTTATCCGATGTGCACGGTGTATCAAGCAGTCGCCATTTCTATCGGCGCGCGCGTGTGCCTCTCTTCCTCGCTTTATTCCTTCTTTTCTCCTCGTCTTTGTTCGTTTATTTTTTAAGGGCGCGCCTTTTTTCGTCTCTTCTCCCGCCCGCGGATACGCGTTCTTTTTCCTTAGCGTCTTCGCCCCTTTCGTACTTTCGATATAATCCGCGGCTCGTCAATAATTCCAACGATCGAGTAGGAAGGGGATGGTGAAAGAAGTGTTTTATCCACGACGTTGTTATAAGTTATTTCGCATCGTAAAGAATTTAAGATGGACGGGGGCTTCGCCCCCGAAGTTTTGGAATTTTTCAACAGAGATCTTTTACCCTTTCTTTTATGAACATGTTTTACCTTTTTCTTTTCAATAAAAATCTTCTGTTATTTCTGTATAGAAATTAGAAAATTAATAAAAGTAATATAATAATTGAAGAGATGATAAAATCATTAATAATTTGACAATAGGATCAAGACAGAGGGTCTATGGGGAAATCATCGGAAAGCCGCAATATTCTAAAGAAACATATTGCAAAAATAACGCACGCGGCGTCAAATCAACTCTATGGTTTACTTATTTATTCGATGCGAAAGAGAAACCCAAGACTGGGAAGGATGCGGGATTACAGTGGAGCATGCAAGCCGCGATAAAGTGTATCGTCAAAATGCGTTGTGTGTTGTTCGCACACACCGATGTAACGTGGCAATAATCCCATGGAAACACTATTGTGGTAACGCGCGGAATCGACTGGGCCGCTTCTGATGTGATTGATATGGTCGGACAACCGTGGCGTATCGTTGCGCGATTACGATCGAAACTAGCGTCGGTCGTGAACCGCCCTCGAAATCTCTTCTTGTTCGTGCCTCAAGCGAACTCACATTCCCAGGTACACAATATAAAATCATAATAAAATCAAGATGACATCAAGTTGAAGACATTTTAGGAAAAATCATAATGATATTATTCGATACATTTTCAACGATGATTTTCCGACAAATTCTTGATATTATAGTGACTTTTTTTAGTTAAAAAATTAAAATCGAATGACGTTTTTCCTAAAATGTTTTCAACTTGATATCATCTCGGTCTTATTATGATTTTATATTCTACCGACTTTAAGCGTGTCACTTCGCGTAATATCGTGGGCGATACTCAACATAAATATCCAACTGTCAAAGTGCAATTTTTTTGGAAAATTGGTAATCGTGAAATAAAACAAAATTATTAATATCGAGTTACGTTATGCAAAAGTAAGTTCGCAAGATTCTCATCTCTTTCACTGGAAGACTCGCACCGTTCCGGCGTAACACAACATTGCGTTAACATCGTATTTGTGCAATGTCTATGGTGTAACGCACATTACGGTGATTGCTCAATTCGGGAAAACGTGTATTTCCCCTTACTGAAATTTCTTTTGTTCATATGCATCAAGCAATTGTTACGCCACGATTTTAGTTTGATTTCATGTAAAGTGTAGTTTAATAATATACATTATAATAAACTACATCATCGCAACAAGGATAATTTAACGTATAAAAAAATCAAATTAACGTCAACCTGAAAAAATGAATTGAAGGAAACTCGAAGGCTTTGTCAAACGTTTCAATTGTCAAACATTTTCATTTTAAACGGCCTGAGAATACATTAATGATTAAATTAAAATTCCATTTGAAAGGCGAATTCTGTTTAAAAAATTCAGAAAAATGTCTTGATTATTCCACGTTTGAAAAAACAATCAATCCAAAATACTTAAATGTAGTCCAGTGAACAGTTAATGTAGAGGCATCAAACATTTTTACTCGTATATCTTTATTTCATTGGCCACAGGGGCCTCTTGCGATTCTCCACTCGTATCCACTTTCTATGTTTTAATTACTGACTACGCGCGCGCGCGTTCGTTTACAGTGAAAAAAAAATAAAAAAAAATAAAATAAAACGAAGGAAAACGCGAGCACGAGCGGACGAGTGCGATTGGAAAAATATCAACGGGCGAGCAACCGGCGCTGATAATGAAGCGGCTGAAAATTCAATTAACGAAAACACGCCAATTGCCGAGTTTCCTTTCTTTTTTTTTTTCAATTTCGACCACTTTCGACTAACCGGACAAGCTAATTTTTGCAAAATTGATACGTTGTACATATCACAGGTTTATCAGAGTGTGAATATTTGCGATGCGCGACCGAAACGAAATCGTAATATATAATTAGAGTTAAAAAAAAGTAAATATTAATTATGAAATTATGCTCCCACTCGCGGATTCCCGTCGATAATGGAGGGATGAGGGAAATTAATTTATGCTTTCAGAATTTTGTACCTGCTCGCGTAAACGCGTTGCAATGTGTAACGGGTTTGCGCATTTTACACGCCTGTTTCTGAAAGTACAACGCACACGTAGCAACGTGTCCATGTGTCATTATATTCTATTTTCAGTCGAGTTTCGTGCCTCCAAAATACGATTATTAATAATAAATAAGGGAATGCATATTATCACATGTTACTGTCAACCCATTTTATCTCGAACAACCTAATCTCGCGCAATTAATTAACACTGCATTTATGATTTATATTCGAAAATATTTACAAGTCACGCGCATTTGGAAATATATGGAATATGTACACAACTGAACGTAAATCAAGCAAATACTTCAAATATTATAAGAAATTTTCTTTTCATTTTTTTTTCGATTATGTAAAGAAATCAATATTGAATCATATCATTGAAAACAATTTTGATATACTGATCGTTTTGTTGCGTTTATTATCTATTGTATCGTGTAAATCAATTCTGATTATTTTTCAAGTATCAAAAAATCATTCGATTCTTTAAAAAATAAGCTTAATCTTCTGTCTGCAATCATATTTTTATTCCCTTCGTTTGCAATCTGAATCTTTTTAACTCGAGCTTTTTGTTTAGCTCAGGTTTTTTTATTGTTCTAGACTTTAAAAAAAAATCAAGATTTACTTTTCAACATCTCGCTATTACATTATAGAATAATTTTCAACTCAAATATTAAAACCTTGTTAAAAAATTGAAGAATGAATATGAAAATGAAATTTAAAAGTAAAATTTCATTAAAAGACCCAGATTGCAGATAGCAAATTAATTAGTATCAAATAAGACTTTTTCAAAGGTGATATATTGTTAAGATTGCATTAAATAATTTCTATGTTCAAATATAAAATTTATGTAAAGATGACATATTAATTAGAAACGTGTTAGACACGCTGTAACAATTGTGAAAGAAACAATCTTTCCTTCTCAAGATCGTTTCGCTCCATTCCGGCTGATGTAACCAAATTACTACACGGCTGTTCCTACACAGGAACCTGCAGAAAATTCTTGATATAATATTCAAAATCCTCGGTCCCGTATCGTGCGGATGGTTCCTCTCTTAATCCAATTTAATTTGACTTATTAAAACTCACCATCTGGCGACGTGAACGCACACCCCGGATTATCACTATTAATAATTTTCCGAGTTCGTTCGAACGCGATATATATTGACCATCGATGCGAATAAACGACGAATTAAACATTGCTCTTTTGTAGATTTATTTATTCGCTAGGTTATGCGAATTTACATTCCGATTTTTGCTTTACTCTACAAATCAATTTGCATTTTGCGTTTTATGTGAATACATAAATACACAAGTATATATAAATATGCTTATTTCTTAATAAATTCGAGCACTATTATATTAAGCTAAATCCATCCTTCAGAATAACGTGCATTAAATATTCACAAGTGAAATTTGATAAACGAGGTCAAATGCATTTAATGGAGAGCTTTAAAGTCGCTTCTGTGGAAACGGAGACTTACCTCATAGTGGTATTTAGTAAAGTTTGGAAATCTTGAGCAATCACGTGAGCAGAGTGTAAATGTTATTGGATAGTTCCGTTTGAGAACATGTTTGAAAAGCGAAAACGGTCCCGGCAACTGGCCCAGTACGGTGCTATTACACATATTAGTTTGTAGATCGTTAGCGGGCTTTCCACTTACAACTGTATATAAATGTTCTTCCGTGATGACGCAAAACGGCTTGGCGTATTGGCAATTCCCGTGAAATTCTCATGCTCAAAATAATGCGTGACGTGCACGCATTATTTGCAAACGAACAAGTACCGTGTTTAGAGCATTGAGTCTGACAAATAATGTCGCGTTAAAATTTTGGTAATAAGAAAACAAACTTCATTTCCAACAAATTTATTAAAGAATATACAAATATATGAAAATATATTTATAAATACTTATAAATATAGTAGACAAGATACACTAAACATTTGACACAAAATATGAGAGATGTAATTTATTAATTTATTAATTTTAAAATTTTTATATCTGCTACATAATCGTACATATACTCGTATATTGTACTTTACATTGTACGACTTGTTCGTATAATTTAGCTGCTGTTTGTGGATTTATTTATTTCGCTACAAATTCACATCCCGATTTTCGATTTACGTTACAAATCATTTTTGCATTTTATATAAATAAATATACGAAACATTACATACATATGTATTTCTTAATAAATTTAAGCGTTTTTGTAAGCTAAATCCGTCCTTTAGAATAACGCTCTTTAACTCTGTTGCTTTTACATGTGACTACACGTCTTGTAAGGAACGCGAAAAAATCAGAGTTGGTAAAAAACATGTTTTAAACGTGTTTTAAACAATTTAAAACATGCTCAGTTAATGTTTTTAAATATGTTTTTTTATAGTACTCTTTAAAGCATATTTAAAGCATTCAAAACATATTTAAGAAGAAACACAATATGTTTTATTCTTAAAAAAAAAAACATTAATCTTTATCAACCCTGGAAAAAATAATTTAGGCTTAATAAGTTTTACTGTCATGAAGTGTGAGCACTTGGTACACGTGATGCAATACGAGCATGCTGCAATTATTAAATCATGCTCATGCGTTGGGGTCGATGTAATATGTCGCGTCAGAAACGAAATCTCTCAGCGAAGCTCTTTGCCCGATGGTCAATTAGTTAATGAACAACGGGTTTTATTAATTAATTCGCCTCGCGGCACCGCGCTCGAGCGGATTTAATAGCCGCTGGCTGGCTCGAAATATATTGTACCGCTGAATTTAACTACTCGATAATATTGTCCCGGTGGACCGTAGCGATATCCAAGATTCATACCCAACCGAAGCCGAGGTTTGATAATTCCGAATATTTCGTTAATGCTTCCCGTGAATTTAACGCGAGTTTTATTTATCACGCATCGAGAAATCTCGTGCGAATCTCATCGCATTCAGAAGACATATCGGAGGCTTTTGTGACATCTTATGAAATTTTAATGTCTACTTTTCCGGCAGTTATTTTACCAAATGTCTAATTAAATAGAAACAGATATGTACTTGTATGTTATAAGACTATTCATAGTAGATTCTCATATTTAACACCGTTTTAAGTATATTCTTAAGATGTCGTACATCCTGTCATAAAGAGATTGTTTAAAATGATTTTAAAATAAGAACGGACTCTAACAGAAATCCAATTTATTACTGAAAAACAGTAATATTACTTACAGTGGCTGCCAAAAGTTTCTGGCCAATGTAATTTTATTGTTCAGGTAAAGAACCTTTACAAATAAAAATCAAGTATCAAGTATACACTTAATTTAATATATTCTAGTATTTAAAATATTATGTTTTTTTAAATTTAACAAAAATTTTATTATCTTATAATATAAACTGAGGGAAAAAAATTGATAATAAAGTTATCATGAAATCATGTTATCCAGAAACTTTTGACAGTCACTGTTTGGAGTACTGAAAGCACCGTAGTGTTTTTAATACTTAAAATAATTAATTACTATCTTTCAGTATTACATTTACCAATATTAAAGTAGCATTAGATTTCTGTAAAGAGATTATGAATACTAGTCTTTATTTTTTTTCTCGTAAAGGAAGTTATGAAAATATAAGAAAAATCGTCATAAATGCCATGACTTACAGACATTTTTTGAAAGAAAATATTTCTTTCTGCAAACTGAACAAGCTTCACAACGTGTGCAAGTAACACAATGCGTAATCGGTATTCAACAGACGCTTACCGCCCGATCCAATTCTATCTTGGAGTCATAAATTCCTTGGCGAGGCTCGTAAAGACGCGCTTGAGTAGAATCGTCATGATATATCGGATATTCCCCACAAAAGACCGCAACGAGTTAAGATAGCCCCGCTAACATTATGCTCGCTATAATCGAGACATATAAAATTTTCGAGACTCTAAGAATATGTAAGATTTGTAAAAGGATGAAAAATAGAAGCATATCTCACGCGCAATATTTTTTCCCTCTGTTAAACTTTTCCCTTGTTATAAGTAAATTCAATTGGTAGATTTCTGAGTGGCAAAAATAAGCAGACAGATTTTGATTATTAATAAAACACACACATAAGCTAAATTAATTTATTTTTAAAAATCATATTTCCGACAGAAATATTCTGCGAATGTAATTCGTAGTTATTTTTTTATAATACAATATCTAGTTTTCTTTAATAACAAGAATGTAATTCTTCACTACAATGTCTTTTTGTCTAATACGACATATGTAACAAACAAAAACAGAATATCGAATCGTCGTCAGCTGGAAGAACCGAGTTCTACGATTTCATTACGAGCAATAAGAAATGCTGGTTAGCCAAAATGAGGAAACCAAATAAAAAGAACAATCTTTAAAATCAACATCCATCTGACAAATTTCTATTTAAATTCTACGAGTCTGAATCGGGAATATTACTGAAGTAAGGAATATTAAATGGGAAATATGATAATCAAGAAATCGCTGAGTGGTCAAATTTAATTCACTGTATAATTGAACGAAATCAGCAAATTAGCAAAACGATGAATATTAAAAGAACACGATAATTATACTTTTATCGGAAAAGAACGGTTACCATCTTTCAACATATTTTCAGTGTGATGTTTCAATGTATTTCGCGAATATAAGTATAGTAGTATTATTTCTCAAACAAAAATTAAGAATGCCGCGAGCTAATTTATTTCATATTTATTTCTATTGACTTAATTTGATTTACTTCATAATTTTTTTTTTCTCTAAAAGTGGAAAATTATCGAATCCAATAAAGATACTACCGATCGCCAACGGCGAACATTTGTCGTAGCAGGTTGTAGCTTCATTTCCTGGTCCACTTTTTCGTTCTCTCTCACCTTTTCACCAACATCTCATGCCTCTTTTACTTTGCCGTAGAAGAGAAACCTTATGTCTGCACGATAGTCTTTCGAGTAGACTGAAATCAGATTGGGTCAGATCAGGTTCACGTCTCCCGCCTTTAAAACAAAAGGCATCCTGGGAAAATTTCTTCTCGACTGAACGGTTCACTATCTCCTACCATCTCCGTACAATTCTTCCTAACGGTTTTTAGTAGTATAATACAATGTGCACGTGCGTCTAATCTAATAGAAAACGCGCAGCATTTTCTATCACTTCCTAATTCTACCACTTCGACGCTGATATTCTTGGTCAGAGAATCTTCCTCATTGAATGAATTATCAAACAAAAGGAATAATTAAATAATGTATAAGGCGCGTAATTTTTATATTTGCTACTGACTTTTAATATTAATAATGATCTATTAATTTATATTTCCAACTAACTTTTGACATTGTTTTTATAATTTACACACACACTGAAGATAGTCTATAGTTTCGAAACGTTTGCTTTTGTATATTTTGAATATTTATTCTATAAATTTTAGCATCAAAACTTAATTTGGTTCACAGCACATTATTGTTTTTATTAAAGATTATTTAATTATGAAGTTAAAAAGAAGAAATATTTGGGGAAGTAGCTTGTTCCGAGATTTTTAGTTTAATACGCAATCTCTTTTATATACCATCATTTTTAGCACGTATATAATCTCTTTTATGTCAAGCCTTCCATGCTATAGCGTTAATCAAACGACGTCGCGCAGTTTTATGTGTCGCAAGTCGGTTTAATTTAACGTTACTATGGCTGACTCGCTCGTCTGTTTCTCCTTCCTTCTGTCGAGACGCGGCTCGAAACGCGGAGGGGTCTCGCCGCGTCTCGCGCACCGAGGAAGATCGAATTTGCGAAATGGCTGTGTATGAGGGCTGAATACCTGACGAGGTAATTCGCGAGGGCACTAGCGCGTGGGTGCGGGAACGACGTAATGTCCCGTGGAAAGTAGAAAGGAAAAGCTCGTAAAGGAAGCGAAATTCAAAGTAAATTTTCCAAAGTAGGCGGCAGTGCATTACGGCAGCGCCGTCAATTGACTTTGTTAGGAAGAATAGTTGTCGTCAGACATGCACAACAGACGCCCGTTTTTTGCAACGAGCTTCTCGATTCTTCCCACGAATCTACTTTGAATTTGAGGAGTATCTGAGAGAAAAAATGGTAAATCGTAATCATCATAATTTAACTATAATTTATTTTCGGTACTATAACTATATATTTTTTTTACAATTAAAATATAATTTTTTTTACTATTAAAATATAATTTATATCAAATATTTGCCTTTCAATATTTGTAATTTCTACCATCTCAAAATATTTGATTTTGTTTAATGTTGAAAATGGCCTGATACAGGTTGAAATATCTGTTTATTCTTTATTATAATCGTTATATAAATTCTAGCATTAAATTGTATTGGCTCGTAACCTATTATTATTTTATAAAATAATTATAAATTATTATTGTACTAATACTATAGAGTAATAATTAGGAAATGGAATTTCTAATCACAATTATTTTATCATGCAATTATACTCACAAGTACTGAATTTTTCTCTCAGCGTAACGTCGGTGAAAATGCGAGTGAGAACAGTATGTCTAATCCGCGAAATACAGTCTCGTTCACCACACATAATAAAATTCATTTAAAACTCACGAAAGAACTACTTACAGGTTCTAAATTTTTAATACCGTACATTTTTATGATAAAGTTAAATAAAATTTCTTTTAAACTATAAAATCTAAAGATTAACCAAGGAGAAAAAGGCCTTGCTATCCATCTTTTGAATCTCAACTTACAGAAACTAAACTTTTTCATTTGCAATGTTAAATATCTTTCTGATTACACAACTTTCATCAAATCTTCATCAAGCTAAAGTCGATTCCGCATATTACGCAGTTGCGATAAATGTGGAACAGGCTTTACATAAAGTCCACGGAATCGAGCAAAATCATATTACATTCCGACTTCAACTTTGCCCGTAGCACATTAAATCCTGCATATACGTTCGACTGAACATCGCTGCTCTTAATTGCAGGATTTAATCAACACATGAACTTTTCTTTACCGCGAATTGTCAAACGCGTTTGAGTAGGACAAAGGCGCGGTGATACCGAGAAGTACGAAGTAAAGTCACAGAGAAGAAAGAGGGAAGAAAAAGAAGACGAGAGAGAGAGAGGTTTGCGAAAAAAAAAGCACGTAGAAGAAGAGGCGGATCGCGCGGTTTTCATCTGCGAAAATTAAGGCAGAATCTGCCGGTAGTAAGAAAGTCCGTGCTAATTAAGGCTGTTTCTTCAGAGATTCCCCTTTCGCGGCCAGCCCCCTCGGCCACGGCTTTTGAATAAATTATACCGAGTTAAAAGCCTCTTCGCACTTCCTCAGATAATCCGCGGGGCCGTTTCGCTCACCAAAGTTATACCCGCGGGAGAAATCTCGCGCCTCCGTGGAAAAGGACGAGCGTTCTTTCCCAGCTTATAGGGGTATGGGCTGCGGAGCCATAATGCGCCGAGTGATCTAATGCGGGAATACTTTCTGCTGCAATTACGTTATAAAGCAAACAAGAATGCTCATCCCCGACCATTTTCATCGCACGGTTCTTTACAAAAATGCGATTAGCCCGCCGAGCCAAATTCAATTATCTCCCGCGTGGCGATCGGCGACGCTTGCGCTAATCTCTTTTTGCTCGATAAATCGCTACCCATAAATGGATTTATTGGAAATGATTACCCGATAATAACTGTGCGCGCGCATCCAGGATACATTTCTACACGGATAGAACGATTTTGCTGAATATCTAAAAATTTAATAGATATATCTGAAAATAATTTTATTATTGCCAATAGATTACCAAAATAATTATATAGAAAATTCAAGCATGATGAGTAATAATACTGCATAAAATTTTGATTTTAACCAGCTTGAGAGAGAGAGAGAGAGAGAGAGAGAGAGAGCGTCCTAAATTTTTATTTTAATTAATAAAATTTTTAGATCTATTTCTAATTAAATAAAAAATTAAGTCCCGATGAAATAAATTTTTATACATGATGTAACTTGTGAACAAAATGTTATTGACACAAGATTCAATAATAGATAATATGTAGTTTTTTTATGATGTATCAAAAATGTAAAATTTGTACAATTTTCATTATAATTAATGCGACGTCTACTAATTCTATGATAAATTGAGCTCCGGTAAAATAAGTTAGTTAAACTACATCACATATGATATAGCTTATAATCTCAAGTAGAACATAGAAATCATAATATCACAAAGACCTTATCATGATCTTATTTTAATATCATGACCTTATTTATCATTTATAAGCTTAGTTTTAGGTATTAAATGACATGATGACGTCCTGTGATACCATTATGACTGTATTATAACTCTGCGTTCTCGGAATAGTGAACCAATTACATTATAGACACAAGACTCAATAATGGATATTTTTTCAGCTGTATGTGTATCAAAGATGTAAAACTTGTGCAATTTCTCATATAATTAATACGGGGTTTATATTAGGGATGCACCGGATCGTAAAATTACCGGATATCGAATATCCGGACAAAATGTAACATCAGATATCCGATATCCGGTCGGATATCCGAGAAGGCAATTTCTTCGAGTCGGATATCCGACATTTTCCGGATTTCCGACCAGATTCTGGAAAAATGTCTTAAAAAAAGAGCCTACAGAGAAAAAATTGTAATTTTACAACAATGTATTATATAAGATATTATAGCATTATGAATATGCATACTTATTTTTAGAACGTTTGTATAACAAAAAATCAACAATTTAATGATATAACATTTCAACCGGATATATTTCCGGATACTAATGATATCCGAATATCCGGTCGGATAGTAAAAAAAGTGCCGGATAATACCGGATACCGAATACTTTCCGGATATCCGGTGCATCCCTAGTTTTTATATACTTCTGCAAAAAACCGTTCTTTCCGTAAAAGATAAAATTTTATACGTAATTTGATACATTATTGAGAAAATTATTGTGAAGGAAATACGTTAAATGGATAATTATGAAATACCAATGTATCGCAGAAGACGAAAATCCTACAGCCTAGGAAACATTAGTTACGAATAGTTGTAAGCATCCCGGTCGGCTTTTAAGGATTTCGAATTCTTCATCTTTTGTAGGTAAGGTGTTGTCGAATGACAGCGAGTCATCGTTAATGCCATTGTTCTCACGGTACTTCCGGCGCGTTAAGAACGTCCCGAAGCGCTTTCGAGTTAAGTAGATGTTTCTCGGTACGTCGGGTGCATTTTTAAATAATTCGATGCAAAGCAGCCGAGAAAAGGCCGCGAATTCCCTTCCGAGAGGTCCCGTGAATGACGGGGAGGAAGTGCACGGGGTACGGGGAAAGAACGAATGGAATTTCCGTGGGATTCACTCCTCCTCGCGGCAGACGTGGCTGGAAAGCGCGAGCGATTCGGAGCGACTTTTACAACTTAATTTTTGCGTATTTGCGAGCTGCGACGACGGGTTGCCAGCTTTTGCGGGAGAAAAGTAAATTTTCCGACACGTTTGCTCGCGCACATGGCGTCGCGTTCGTAAGCAGCAACGTGTTGTCGCCGCTGTGGATTTGCGTCAGAATTTTATTAATTTGTTACTCGCCAATTTTATGTTTTACGAAGAATAATGAAGATAAGTTTAATCAGTTTATTAAATTAGTTTATTGACTATTCAATAAAAGCATCTAAAATTGAACTCGCGATCAATAATAATATTCTTTAGGAGATAATTTCAATTTGATTAAAAAATTCGCTTTCCAAAGAAAAAGATGCTCAACATTTCGTATCAGAAATGCTTTATCGATACACGAATAAGCAACGTTATTTCTTTTCTTTTATAACTTATTACGTTTATTTCAATCTTACGTTTTCCGAGATATTATATTACATCTTCTTCCCACGTTATCTAAATGTAGAAAGGTTTCTACGAGCTGACTATCAAGTAGTGAAGATAAATGCTAACTCCGACCATAAGATATCACTCGATGGGTATACCGTGGTACACTTACACAAACCAACATCTCTGTCATTATAAATTTATATTTTATTGTATAGCGATAAAATGTAACATAAAAAGAACAAAAATCAAACTGTTTAAAAATATAATCGAGCACATAATTTTTAAGATATCCAAGCAGAACAACAAGTCACGATAACGTTGTTTAAACGTTAAAATAAATCGTAACTAATCAAAAAGTGACTTTTAATAATCATTTTGGACCCATTTTGATGTCATAGTGACTTTATGTTCTGCTTGGGTATATTTCGATTAAAAATATATATCTACGAACGGTTCTCATATAATAATCCGAACATCAACAAAATGCTGACTAATTTATCTTTTCGTCAATTCTATAATAAATCCCACAAATTGCGAATCAGATTGCTTGTACAGGTTACTATATAAGACGGTGCGGTTCCGAATGGGAGCTGACTATCAAGTAGCAGGGATGGATGCCAGGGCGGACGGTATTAACCATTTCACCTATTGGTATTGGCACGTACGCGCGGAGAAAATATTGCCGAGTCGAGAATTCGCGAATAAATCTAAATAACCTTCGTATCGGGATACCGCAGTCTTTCGTATCTCTCTATCCCACGTATTTATTA
Organism: Mycetomoellerius zeteki; assembly: GCF_001594055.1. NCBI lineage: Eukaryota > Metazoa > Arthropoda > Insecta > Hymenoptera > Formicidae > Mycetomoellerius > Mycetomoellerius zeteki. Next base: position 509,023 of record NW_017257512.1, read on the forward strand.
AAAACAGCAATGCTGGGATGATTTTTCTCATTCTAACGGATATACATTTTATTTTTTATCACCGAATAAAAGAGAGGAGATCGGAAAAGACTTTCATTTATACTTTATTCTGCAACATTAAAATATCTGAATATAAAATACTGGACAGATTTTTTTATACATATTACGTAAATCAGTATAGAAAACTTGAAAGTAGCGATATAGCAATTCAAGAACCGTTATTTGTATTTCGATTTACAGATATATTTCATAAGAAAAACTTATTTGCAATTTATTGGAAATTATATTAATTTTTTACTTCGAGAAATATTTTATTTAGCCTTCGATTGCGAATCAATCGTTGCAACATAAATTTGTAAGTAAAAATACGTAAGTAATAAAAATTCGGTCTACCTCGTATTTAAATATGTGCAACTTTTTGCAGAACGGAAAACTATAAAATTGCCAAGATGCACCTTCCTCCTCATTGCACAGTTTAATTATTTTTTATTCACATATTACCTTTCATTTCTCTATACGCACCGAACAGGATCGAAGCAATGCACGATACTTCGCCAGGTAAACCGCATCGACACAAAAAAACGAATAATTCCGGAAGTAAGAGTCCGTTTTATCTACGTCCGCCGCGTTTCGTCAATCCAGATCCAGCATTTCTCCGGACGTGAAACTATCCCCGCGATCATCCTTCTGACTTCTATCAATGTGACCGTCGGGCGACAAATCTTTACCGGCGAGGCGATTACCGAAATTCAGAAAATCCGAACAGGGACTGCCAGCCTGCGTAGGTTCGAAAAAGGTTCTCTTTATCGTCGCTCTTATAATAATTATTTTCAAAAGTGTTTACTTGAAGCAAAAAGTTGTCCGCGTCATTTTCTATCGGCGGCTGCCGGTGCAATCGTCTAGGCGATATGGTCGTACACTGTTGTAAAACATTGTCGCAGAGGTCCAATGTGTTTTCCTAATCAAATAACAAACATTTCATCAAATAATTAGAATGTTTCGATCACTCGATCTTTGTTACTGAAATCGCTATTTAATTCGTTATAAATTATAATAGACAAATACATATGTTATAACGCTTATAAATTAATGATTAAATTTTTATTATTTTATTATGTTTTACAAGATAATTAAAAAAAAAAGAATTATATAATTTTACTTACAAATTTAGGTTTTTCATCGATAACTTTGACGATGTCACCTTCCTCAGTCGTAGTAATAATTCCAGTACCGAGTTTTTTACCGAGTATTTTCACCTCCTTCCTACATCCTTCCGATGTGTCGATGATATTAGGTACACAAACATTTTGCATGGAAGTATTCTTGAGGAACTGTTCGTAAGGACTGAGGAATCTAGTATCTTGATAGTGCGGAGCCATAAACTCGTGAGTGTGATTTTTCGGTCCCAAAATCTTCACCTCGTTTAAACCGGGATATAGCTTCGGGGGTGGCAAACAAAACTTGTCACTGAAAGACTAAAATTCGTCGTATAAATATATAGTGTATTCTCAATAACCATCGCTCGCGCGCAAACAATGTTTAAATAACTGTACCTTCATGCACTGACTTCCAGAGTCGAGCATCTTCATGTCTGATTGACCAAAGGGCATTAAACCGGTATCGCAGTCGTCGTCGAAAACCGACGACAATTTCATCTTCGGATCGTATTCCGAATGATGATCTTCCATGGGGGAGACACCAAGAATATTTAGATCCTCTGCGAGGCTCTGACTACTCTTTAGGTACGGTAGTGTCTCGCTCAACAACGACAATGGCGTATGGTTCTTCATGAACAGAGATGATAATGAGGATTGCGAACTTGTAGATAAATTCGAGGGATGACCCAAGATGCTCGTTAGATCTTGCTGGCTCGATGTCACGGTCATTACTGGGATCGATAATAACAAAAATTATAAGACTGTTTTTAAACGTATCTATTTTCTTCGTGGCGTTGCTATGCGTAATTTGTTCTTTCTTATATTTTAATCTGGATTTTTTAATTAAACCTCCGTAGACCATCCCGAATTTCACAATTTATTGTTAGTCAGATCACTTGAGTCACTGAAGGACGGTTATATTTTTCAAAAGGTTTTTGAGCTCTAAAAAATTCTGATATATTTTTTCAACATAATTAATAATTATTAACTACTTAATCTTCTATCGTTTATATGGAATTTTGCATCTTCCGTCAACAACCTTCTTTCAACTTCAATGCAAATTTTTTTATATTGTTATACTGTATACATGTTTTATATTGTTTTTATACGGTATAAAAATCTAAAAAATTCTTGCATACTTATAAAAGCTTCAATTTTTACTATCATAGAGAAATCGGATTATATTTTACTTATTTTTTACAGATCTAAATTCATTAAAATTCGCAACCAAAATATCGTGTCTTATAAGTTTACTTGGCCAGCGGAGAATTAAATTATAAAAGTACTGTTCAAACTGAGACTTGTACTTGAGAAAATGTACAACGATCTCGAACACCTAAAGGATTTCTGTAAATCGTGATATTACGACATCGATTCACCTACCATCGTCGTGCCCGGCAAGAACGCCATCGCCATCAATAGGCAGCGATTTGGGACCTAGCAGGAGATCTTCGATTTTGGTCTGGGAGAGAAATGACATGCCATCCGCGAAACGATCGTCGAGGCTTTTACTATCGAGAATTCTAATATCTCTATCTTCAAGAACTTCGATGCCGTCCATTGACATACCGCTGGACTTTTGGCCGGATTCCAGCACCATGATCTGATTATCGTTGTCGCCGATGATGACATCACTATTATTGCGTATATTCACGAGATTGATGGCATCCGCCTGTTCACCGTCAAGAATCGTTACGTCGTGGGAATTCTGCGCCATTAAGTCGCGGGCCTCGCTGTTTGTCATGACCTGCAGCCATAACGCGTGCATATAAGGGCATTGAACTGTTTAAAGCTTCGTCATGATCGGAATAATTTATTACAACAAGGTAAACTCTGTGTGACATATAAGTATACAACATACAAAAAAAACATTTTTATAATATTTTCTAGCCACGGTAATTCCTATTGTTACAAAAAAAAATCATATAAATCGCAATTACAAATCGTTATCATCCTTATAGAAATGAATCCAAAATATTATATGTAAAATAAGATAGGTTTAAATCGAGAATTTAAACGGAAATGGATTCTTGAGATTTTAAATATGTAGAATTTGTCTATCTCAATTCAAATTTTTTAACAATAAAAATCAATTAGCTTTCCGAAGTTACTTCACGGATTTGCAATGGAAATTAGGATTTAATTAAAACTCTTGTAATATTTGGAGTCTATCGATATAGTGGCTAAAATTAATTGGGTTTCTACGGCTAATTTGAAGAAGCGCCAAAGATAAATTCCAGCTATATGTTCCTATGAGAATGTTACACAGCACGTTTCGCAAACGCGGCAGCGCAGCAGTTCTCTAAATAGAGAACTCTATGTAAAGGAATGAAGGCGCCTGACGTGAATACTCCAAATGTGTCGCGCGTACTGTAAGTCGAAAAGTCGATCGAAAAGACGTTGACGGCGTAATGCCGGTTCTGCGTAAAGAAAAGTACGCTATCCTTTCAAAGATAAAGATGTCGAAAAACGATGTTATAGCTTGGGATTCGTGCTCTTACATTAAATTCCCGCCACATCAACAATTGTCTTTATCTCAATTTTATTCAAATTTATTACAGTAATCGGGCTTATCACATAGAATATTTCATCTTAACTCCTGGGGGGGGGGGGTTTGTTCAGATCTATTTAACCCACAAAATGTAATTCTTTTTTATTATATTTACTTTATTTAAATTTTTTTCTTTGGCATTTAATGGCTTCTATTAATGTAAGATCTTTTTCTGTGAAAATTAATTATTTATTTTTTAAAGCTATTTAATTATATTTATTCAAACGATATGATCGTACGGTAAATTTGTGTTACCAACAGGATTAAATCTTTTAGATCCCGCGAAAATATACCGCAGGAATAATTAAATTAAATTATAGGGAAAGTTATTTTAAGAGAGTTTCAACAAGGGATCCAACAATCATTCTGTTCCCCAAACGTGACTATTAACGGACGTGCTATTACGAGCGCGCTAACACAACTTCATATGTTGAATGTGGTAATCGTTTCTACATTACCTCGTAACGACCGTCCTCTGTGGCGCGAACAAACTGTATTCCACCTTGCGCGGCCAGTTCCAGTAACTCGTTACACTCGTCTATCGACGTAGTTGAGTTCAGGCCATTTTGCCGGTCCGGCTCGTTGCGATTGAGCACGGAAGGAGAGAACTGCGAGTCCAATGCTGTCACCAGATCATCTGACGACGACAGATTAAAGAGAGGAGCGCGTCTCCTTCTTCCTCGTCTCGTCTTGCAAGATTGACGAGAGAGCTTACCTTGCTCCTGTTCCGCACCAGGAGGCTCGACGATAAAGGTAGATCTGCCATCCGGTTCGATATTCTGCATCACAGTAGCAACCACTGGTACTTTCACCTGAACAGCTTTATTACCGTCAGCATCTGAAGTCTCGGTAGGATTCAAAGTTATTTTTTCTGCCATTCGCAAATCATCGGCAGTCGCAGGTGTAAGTATCTGTGATAAATTATGTGTAATTGTCAAGTACGACAACTAGACACGTTCAATAATTAAATATTATTAAATTATTATTATTTTTGTTATTAATGTCAGTAGATATTAATGCTAATTAATACACCTAGGAATTATTGTTTGAAACGAATCCCATTGTAACAGATTAAGCTTCAGAGGAGAAGAGCTATCAGAATTATTTATAGCAAAATAATCGAAACAAATATACTTGCAGTCTACTTGCTGTAATATCGAACATATAAATTTTTAAGCTTCTTGCAAAGTCAAATCCCAATGTTCATCAAGTATGTTAAGCGGAAAAATAATAAGCTATATTAAGAAATTAAAAAATTTTAATTAACTTCACTATAATGTGGATATTATAATCCAATTATACATAAATTCATTTATTTAATTTCTAATACATAAGTAATATATACTATTTATTGTACTATTATGTCATATATTACTTCCCAAACAACATGCATGTCTAAAAGATGTTTTTTGGGACATACATGTCTAAAAAATATCTAAAAGACATCATCAAGAGATTTTCTAGACAATGCACATTGTCTGGATTGCGTGATTTTTTAAATACGAATAATTTTTATGCTCACCTATCTTTCTTTCGCTAAAAAGCTAAATTTCCGAGATGAGATTTAATTATGTTGACAATTAAAGATTTAATTATGTCACAAGTATACTTACATGCTTATTATTCGCAGCGGACGAAATTTTAACGAGTACTGGTATACCTTTCGCAGGTTTGTAAAGGGCGAAAGGAGTTTGACCCTGGAGCAATGCCATTTCCATCGCTTTCGTATCGATTTTGTTTATCACGATGCTGTCCGTCAAATCCGACTTTCATGAAATAGGATGTCAAAACTTAATTACACAATCCGTAATTCGACGTATTCATGGTAAATCAAATATGTACTAACCGAGCCGAAATAATCTTTCTCTTTGCTCTCACTTGTTTGACGCCGATCGCCATTGTATAACTGAATGATTCTAACGTTCTTGCTGAAAATGTATAATCACATATTGCGCATTGAAATATCTTGTACATCACATGAAATAATAATTAAATATATAAGCGCTTTGATCGTCCATCTAGCCTCTGCGAGAAATAAAAACTTCTAAATAATTCAGAGAGATATCTCTTACAGAAAATTGACCTGTAAAATTACAATTAATTGTTTTTAATTCGTCTATATTTAATCCTTCTTTTTATATCCAATAAGAATATCAATCAATAATAGAGAGATCGATAATTTTTAATTAAATGAGTTTGGAATTCTGTTCGCATTCTGTGGATATTCATTCAAGATGGCGGACAAATTCCAATAATTTTTTCAGATCATTTATACGTTTATTACGCCAATAGTTATGCATTGTACATCGCGCTTCATGTCACAGCCCCTTTCTCATGTACCTTTTCCCAGCATTTGGCTCGTTCACGGCAGATTGCGCGTTGTTCGTGCTTCGATACTTAATACCGTGCTTGTACTCCTCGTGCGAGCGCAAGGCGAACCGTCGCGGGAACTCCTTTCCGCAGACTCCGCATGAATACTGCATTTTGTCGACGTGTGCGTGCGCTTTTACCTTGTGACAGACCAAATTCGACATTTGATTGAAACCTTTACCGCATAACTCGCACTTGTACGGCCGCTCATTCGTGTGCGTAAACACATGGTTTCGCAAATTGCCTGAAAAACATTAATTGCTGGATTTTTCGATGGTCATATGTTTTATGCACATCAATTAACATGAAAAATATATATAATAAAATCACTGACATAAATAAATTTAAAGGAGAAAGAGCAAAAAGAAGATTTAACGGAATTTAATTCGGAAATTCTTTCCGATTGAATGCGAAAAAAATCTGCCGATATGAAATAATAGATGTTTGCATAATTTATATTTGTATGTGTTATACCTTTTTGATGAAATCCTTTACCGCACACGTGACACTTGTGCGGTTTATGTTCCGAGTGTGTTTTTCGATGGGAGATTAACGTAGATACTCTGTGTGAAATACGTACTATTTTAAAATCAAATGCAAGTCAATACAGAAGTCATTTTGTCTGTTGTCGTTTAAATGTCAAATTTAGAGTTATTAGAGATGATTTCCGACCTGTTAAATGTTTTCTTGCAAAATTCGCACACATAGGGCCTGGCATCGCTGTGTATAGCTTTGTGCTGACTCAATGTTGACAACTGTCGGAAAGCCTTGCCGCAAGCTTCGCATTTAAAGTTTCTCTCGTCGGTATGAGTCGGCAAATGTCTCATCAGAGTGTACTGATGGCGAAACTCTTTTGAACCTGATTCGAATATCAAACGTAAAAGTTCTTATAACGAATAAAGTTGTCGGGCCTTCGTCAACATTAAAAAGTAATTACTCGCTACACTGTGAAATCGAATGAGAAATCTAAATCACATTTTTCCACGAAAAAAAATATTTGTCATTTTTATTTTTAATTCTATTTCTTTTTTTGTGTAATTTTTTCATTATTAGCTAATGCGGAAATGTAAGAATTACAATTATTCGTACCAAATATTCTTTATTAATTAAATTTAAAAATATTTTTTTTATAATTAAATAGGTTCAGGTATTATTACGAAATAAATTCAGGTATTATTACGACAAGAAGCGTTACGTACAAATACCGCATTCCCAGATCTTAAGCGTCTTCCCATCGCGTTTCAGATATTTTACAAAATGCAGTCTGGATCGCGGATCATCCTTGTCGATAAGCCGAGTCGTCGGAGGCGAAGGTCTTTCGATAACAGGATGTGAATATACAACCACATTCTTGTCCGGTGTGTTAACATTTTGCTCGAAAATCTAAAAAGGAGTTACTTAAATAAAAACGAAAAGCGAAAAAATTTTTTTAATCTACAAATTGCGATAAAGAAGTGCGATAAAGAATTGCGATAAAGAAGTTATTATTAAAATGTTATGTTAGTAATAACTATTATTACATTTATGTTAGTAATAACTATTATTACATTTATTATTCTATACACTAAAAAATATATATGCATAATTGGCACCAAAAATGTGAAATTCATACACACAAAAGCTTGATGCAATTTCAAGGATTGCATTATGTTGTATTATGCTGTGTAAAAATACAGTTTCCTAGAATACTCCCGCAATTATGCATCGCGATGTAGATAGGCAAATACTTGGAGCATAAAACTATAGAAATGAGCGTATGCAAATGACATTCTTCAAAGTAAGAAGAAAGGGAGCAAAGTAGATAAACGGAGCGACGTCCGTCAGGTAAAATATTTCATATAAACTGCTGCCATAACGATATGCACTCGTCCTTGGCAAACAACTTGCCGCACTAATAGTTCGACAAATATTTAAGATATACCTTACTTTGGCACTTACTTTGTACCTCAACGCGTCCTTGCCCACGAGTTTCGTGATGGTACTGTCGATATTGATCACTTCGGAATCTATAGTATCCACTCCCAGGTCCACGCACTCCTCCTTGAAAGTGATTTTACTCGGTTGTAAATCACTCTCGGTTTTGATAAAATTGTAGCGATTGTAGCGATTGATTACTTGGCTCAATTGATGATTGGCGATGGGTCCTAATCCCGAAACACCCGGTACATCACCGTTCTTCGATTCCGGGCCCGAGTCTTCTTTCACGTAAACCTCGTAAACGCTGCATTTGGTCGCCGCATTTATTTCATAAATTAACAGGATTAATAAGCAAAATTACAATAAACGTGTCATACATACCGCACATTTCCTCTACTACAACAGATTAATTGTACGACTTTTTTTATATGTACAGAACGAGTAAACACTAACTAACAGCATTACACATCAATGTTATAATTTCCTATTCAACAATGTAACTTATTTATGTATAGCGTGTGTTATATTACATTTATATTGTTGAATTGGAAATTATAATATTGATCTAAAGTTTCTGTATTTATCGAGAAAATTCATCTAAGAAATATTAGCTTTTTATTAGATATTATAACGGAATTATAACAAACATATCGTTTCGCTACTACAGCAGACTAATTCTAAGACTTTTTATATGTATTAAAATTCTAAAAAAAACTGAGAAGCTCTAGCTCATTATTAGGTTTTATAAAAAGAGACGTATCTTTTTATATCACATTGTACGATTCAATAATTATATTTTTCTCGGTATTGCCGATATTCGAAGAAAATAGTTCGCATCCGTACTTATGCTGACTATTTACGTGAACATTGCGAGCTCACCTGATAACTTCGTCCGGAATGGGACGAGGGAATTGCACCTGCGGATCGTCGTACTGAGTTTCCCCTAAGAAGTTGGAAAGCACATTCCGTGGAGAAATTGTTGTTTTATCTTAAAAATAATTACGACAGTACGTTGTGCTGTACAGACACTTCGTATCGTGAGGAGCATATTTGATATTTCGAAATAATTTTATTTATTTCGTAAAGATGCACTTTATTATTTTATATACAATCGAATGTTTTGTTAAAAGCATGATTTTCGCAATATATACTATATATTTTTGAGACTGATTCATCTTTTAAAAAATATAATTTTTACGTTTATTATATATTATTATTATTATCATTGTAATTCTAGCAACAATAGATTTGTAATCATAAAATCTGCAATTTGAGCAGAATAAACGATGTCGATGTTTTCTTGCTCGAGAGAAAGAACACGTTTACGGTATTATTGTTTGTGGAAGAATTAATCGAGAACCTTCCGCTTTTGTTGTTGCTCAAAAATTTTTCAGAGAGAGACCCGTTGGTTCGATAACAATCGTCTAATCAGCGGATGGCATCTCGAGCGAGATAATGCGATACAGTCGTATCGGTATAGTACAATATATCATATATGCAACACGTATACTCGTTTTATACACAGCGACATTACATCGTGTAAACATCTATCTCGAAGTTTCGTCGCGTTCATAAATTATGCATCAAGGTTCATATGTACACCATCGACACTCATTTTACATGTAATGGGCTTTCTACAATAAACTATTATCTAAGCTTTAAGTTAAGCTTTATCTTAAGCCATAAGAAAATACAAAATAATTACATAATGTAAAATTTAATCGAAATATCGAAGTTATATCTAGATATAAGTAAAAACATCTAAAATATTTCTAGATGTATTTAAATAGATAAATCTAAAAATATTATTAGGTCAAAATCCAGCCTTGATTGGCATTCCTCTATTTATTTTTTTGTGTATCTAATCTTCCGTGCAATCTAGATCTTTTTTGGTACAAGCGGAATTCTCAAATTTCTTTAAAATAAAGGATTCCGATTCTTCACTGCCATTCTTTATCGCTAAGTTATACATTTTTAAACAAATTTTGATTTTTCCTCATTTGTGTTCAAATTTCAATTTTTGAAATAAAAGTTTTATCGTTTGAATTAAAAAATTATTTAGTAATATAATAGAGATGTTAAAAAGTAATTCTGATTTTTTTAAAACAATAAAAAAATTTGAGTTGAATAAAAAAGTTCCAATTGTAAATAAAGAGTTAAATATTATATTTTAATATTTGAGTTAAAAAAATTATTTGATAATTTAATAGTAATGTTGAAAAATGACACTGAATTTTTGCAAAGCATAGAACAGTAAAAAGACGAACAAAAAGGATTCAGATTACAAGATTAAACATTAATTGCAAAAATATCCGTATTAATTAAAAAACTGAAGCAAGGAGAATAAATATAATCTAACATAATTAATCTGCCTTTGTCATATTTGTGAATAAAATATATTTCTATTATTCGTATTACGTGTATACATACACATATATATATGTTTTATTATATTTAATTAAATTATATTTAATCGTCTTACTAGCTTTATATTCTATTATTTAT